>NW_024349802.1:2854554-2861594 GCF_902729225.1 Pteropus medius
GGGAGGGAGGGGCAGGCTGAGAACAAAGCATGGGGAGAAGGACGAAATGCTCTGCACTTGGCTTTCGGTCGGTTTCAGCCATCGCTTCTAATTCCAGAAACTCTGTGCCATATTCAGAGTGTCGGAATTATGGGTACAGAAAACATGGTCACTTTAGAGACGGACACGAATTAAGGCAGACACTGAGAAATGCCCAAGCTGTCCACCTGGCTGGACTTGGGTACACGCTTCCCCTCGGCCTCGGTTTCTCCACTTGCAAAACGAGACAGCTGGCGACCGCTCCAGGTCCAGCTCCGCGACCTCCTGACGCTGCTTTCAACACCCGCCCTCCGAGCTGGAGGCCAAGCCGACGGGGTCACCGGACGCCTGCTGTGAACTTCCACCCTTTTCCTCTGAGTTTTAGATTAAAATGTTTTCAAGCAACGCAACAAAACGCAGAAAAGAAGAAACTAAGGGAGGAGAAGCAGGAAGGTCCAAGCGATCGCTGCCTGTGTAACCTGACCGGGACGTCATCTCCCTTTTTGAAATAAAAATGTCAGGACAACGTCGGTGACGGTGCAGAGAAACCAAGCAGAGAGAGAGATGGAAAGGGGGGCCGTCTGCACCCCGCCCGCAGTCGCCTCACTGACACGCAAAGCCGTGCCAGGCCCGGAGAGCGCGGCCAGGGCTTGGGGTGGCGGTGACACCTAATGGGGGTGGCAGGCGACGTCCAGGAACAGTTGCGGCCGGGCGCAGCAGGGCGGAGGGGTCTGTCCCGTCCGCAAGGACACCCACTCACGTCCCGGGCGCGCGCGCGTGCGCCAGGACGGCCCCCTGAGTGAAGACAGCCAAGTGCCTGCTGGTGACTTTCTCGCTCTGATGAAAACCAGCCTGGAGTCGGGAAGGTTCTGGAAGGTCCCAGTCCCACTGAAGGCGGGGCCCGGCATTCTAGCTCTGACCTTTGCCCTCATCTCCTGGCTTTTAAAGTTGCTCTGTGTGAAAAGGGCAGCTCCTGAGGAATGAGCCCCGTTTTGCCCAGAAACACACTATCCTATCTCTGTGCAGGTCGGTAAAAAACGAGCCGGCCGGCCTGGGCAGAGATGTCCTCCCCGCCCGGAGCTCCTTCCAGAATTTAAGCTAAACCCGCATTCCGAGGGAAGAAAAGAGGCCTGAGGTCTCACGAAACAGGACACAGGAAGTCACCCTTTGCCACAGATTGGCGTTTTTCATGCAAATTAGTTCAAACTGCTATCTGGAGTAATTATGGTAAATGACAGGCAGCATTCCCATCATGCTTCCCCCATTCAGTTCTCCCATAGTCTCTTTTAAATAACTAAGCCATAAAATTTCAATTGACCACTAAAAGGAAAAAAAAAAAAGGTAAGATCGGCAGTGGGGAGAGTGAAGGAGGAGGCGGGGCGCGGCCCCACAAGCCCCCAAAGGCGCCACCCAGTCCGGTCCGCGCCCCAAGCCCCGCGCCCCCGTGCCCCCTGCGTCCCGCCCCCGGCGAGCCCCTGCGGCTCCGTGGGGTGATACTCAGGTGTGGGGGCGGCAGGCAAAAGGGGCCGCGTCCTCGCAAGGCGCCCCCCACCGCCGCCGAGGCGCACACCCCGGTTCCCGGAGGCCCAGGGCCGCTGTTTGAGCCAATACATTATAATAATATTAGGTAAAACCAGGCGAGCATATGAAGTAGGAAATTGCATCTCATTTGTTCTAAATTTGCCAAAGTCGAGATCTTCAGGGAGGTATTTTTACTTTACATATTTGTTAATGGGGTCTGTTTCTTATTGCCCGAAAATGCTTAATATACAAAAGGAATCAGATTCTCTTTCTGGCCTTAATTCATCATAACAAACAGAAATAGAAACTCGATTTCGGATTTCTGTCTGCTTCGCCTCTCCAATTCATATTCGAGGCATCTCGATCATTAATACCGTCTGGAGGAGCCTTTTATTTACCTGTTATGGCATCATTTGTAACATAAAACTGTTGTGTTCTCTTTTCATTAACAGATTCAGTTGCAAATGCTGGGGGAAAAAATTACAAAGAGTCCCTTTTTAAAATGTGCACATTTATTGGGATTATTAAATCAGAGCAGCTAATCGTGGTTGTCACCAACTTAATTTAAAAAGCTGGTTATTACTCAAGCCCTATGTATTCCAGGCCCGATACTGTATAATTAGCAGTTGTGATGATTTAGTTAATTTGCAGATTAGGAACAAGTGCCCGTTTTGAAAAATGTGGCCACTCGACCCTCAGCTGCAGAGAGGAGTGAGCCAGCCCTCTCGTCAGAGAACAAAAGTGCCCTGTCGAATGAGTGCATTTTGATGCAGGTCAACAGGAGTGGAGGGATGCTTTTCAGAGCATCCGCCTGAACCCTTCCAGCCAGAAGTCCAGCGTGAGAGCCACTCCAGGCTGCTTCAATGAGACGCCTCCCCGATGCAGCCAGACCCAATCGGACGGCACGCTTGGAGCCTAACGACTTAAAAGATGGTCCATGTGGGTTCCAGCCGCTGACACACAGCAACCAGACAAAAATATCCTGGTGACCCAAGGCTCGAGAAAGGATGTCGCCAGCAAGACTCGTGCGAAGTAGAGAGCCATTTCGGAGTGGGGAGCGACCCCCATCTTGTATGCATTATTCCTATTGCTGCATTTGTCATCAGTCATATGACGGTAATAAAATTTGTAACTTATACTCGGGTGCGATTTACCTCATCTAATAGACAATGCAGATGCTAAAAGGCACATATACATCTTCATTAGATAAGCTGGTGCCTGAGCCATCCTCCTCCAGAGACAGTTTTATTCATTTTTATACAATTTGCCTACTGTATGGTACAGATGGTTTCTATTAAGTAAAATATCTGTTTTCTTCCAAATTTTTAGTTTTCGTGATTAAATTACTTTAAAATGATGGTACATTGTATTATCTTCTTTCATGACTTAATTTAGCTCAAATACTCCCAGCGTAAACGATAAGCCCCGTTCCAGCCACTCAGAAAATCGGCCACATACTGTGATTTTCTGAGGGTTATTCCACCCCCCTCCCCGCCCCAGCTGTGATTTCTATTCTTTATCAATTACTTTCACCAGAGTCTTAACTATATGGATTATTTGCTAGAGATAAATTTGAATATGAATAGAAATGGAAACTCTGGACTAATATGAAGACAGGAGTTCTCCCCTAAACCGTTGAGAACTTGAGGTGTCCTTCGTTAATAGGCAAGTTTTTTCTGCGGGCGTCTCAGCCGCAGAGTGGCTTCTGGTTGGAACTGTTCAGAGCTGCTGCCCCCACGTGGCCGGCCTGCGAGCGGTTTCTCTTTGCAGCCTCCTCCCTGCCCTGAATCTGTTCACTTCAAGGCGGCTGAGAGCAGCCCCTTCTGCAGCCAGGAGAGCAAGGCGCGGGTTCTGTGGCCCACCTCCCCATGGTGGCGGCGGGGGGCGGGGGGGCAGCCTCTGGGTCTGGGGTGCACCCGACGTCGAGAGCTCCTTCCTGGTGCTTGGAGCCCGTCACCCTCCTTGTCTCGTTTCGTTAGCGTGACACTAGGCAAACGCCGGCCAGGAGTTTCTCCCCTCTGCGTTTGCATTGGTATTTTAGTTCGCCTTCTCTTCCCGCGGGAGTGCGGCCCTCGGCTGGGACCCACAGTGCTCCCTGCACCCCCGGCCAGCTCTTCTCCAACATGCTCGCCCCCACAGCTCGGCGGCCCCGGGCCCTGACCACGCTGGGGCAGAACGTGTGTGCACGTGTGCCCCAAAGAGTATGGGGGGCAGAGAGAGCAGAGGAAGGGGCTGGGCGGAGAAGACCGCCAACTTCTCCTGTGGTCCGAGCCTTGCCAGCCCACCAGGGAGCCCCTGCAGCCTCCCTCTGCAGAAACCTGCTCTGGCAGCCGAGGCTGTGATGGGGGGTACCCCCAAAAATGAGGGGGCCGCTGCGGGCCCTCACTACCGGGGCTCACTGCAGTGGCACTGCCTTCCCGGCTCCCCCTGACGCTGGGCGCGGCAGCAGTGGGCGCCAGAAAGTGTCAGCGAGTCCCCAGGTGAGCGCGGCAGTGACGCAGTCCTTCCAGAGGCGAGTGTAGGGGCAGATGCTGGGGAGACCCCCGTTCTAGTCACGGCTCCCGCCTGTGACCCCAGGCCAGCGGGTTGCCTCTCTGGGGCTCCGTGCCAGGGGATGTTATGAAGGTCAAATACAGAACAGGCCTGGAAAGCGTCCGAAACGGTTCAAAGGGCGCGACTGACACGAGGCAGGATTCTGACTCCAGCACTTCGGCCGAGCAGAACCGGGTCACTGAGCCCGTGCTCGGCCAGGGGCGAGCGAGGCCCACGCCAGGACACTCCTCCCTCCGACGGGTCGAACCGAAAATGCGTCGTTTGCCAAGGTAGCATACCAGGTAGACTTTTTAAAAATAACTTTTGACCTGGGCAGGTGTTTCTTTCTAAATGGGGTGACGCGCAGTGGGGAGCAGGGGGGAGCTCTCACGCCCGCGTTTCGGGGCAGCCTGTGTGATGTGGCCCCACATTCGGTCAGCACCGACCGCGGCTAACATGGTGTAAACTGACATTATAAAACAGAGGCGTGGGAGATGAATTATCTTCTCAGTCAACAAGCCATTTCACAGAAAATGGAACATCACAGTCCCTAACCAAAGCCACCCCCAGAGGTCCGACCCTGCAGAGCTCGCAGTCGAAAAACTGCCAGGTTTTCTCCCAAACGACCAACTGTCAAAACTCACCAGGCAGGCACACCTGTGTCAGTGGGCGGGGAGATGGGTGCCCACAAAGATCCGGTGAATTCTCCACCAAGCCATATCGGGCTCCACGTTGGGGCGCAGGAGGTTAAGGAGGCCGGCACGCCTGTCTTAATTCTCTACTACCCCATGCTTCCTGACACCCGGCCAGCAGCCTGCTTAGCTCCACCACCTCGCGCATCCAAAGGCATCCGACACTTCCCTGCCAGGCACTAGGAAGCCTGGACCCGCTGAGGGTCGCTCAGCCATTCACAACAAGGGAGGCAGCTTGGTCCAAAGGGAGAGACATGGGGAACGGTCAGTCTGGAAGGACTGAGGCTCAGTCCACCTGAGCGACCCGCATGCCAATCAGACGCCCAGGGAGCACCTTGGCCCTCAGCCAAGCCGGTGGCTCTTCCTCCTCCTGCCACACGCCTCCAGAAACACCCACGTGAACCCTGAAAAAATCACGCCGCCCACACCACAGGCAGATTTGGATGCAGTCACCCAAATGCAGAAACCCAGACATTCGAAGGCAGCTGCACAGCTCAGCTTTGGGGGGTGGGCCCCAACCGCGAGGGATCACAGAGAATGCCGGTCCACCGTCCCTGATGTCACTAGTGAAAACGATCAGGAACCCTCCAGGGGCTTCCAGAGTCGCCTCCTTGCCTGCACAGGGAGAAATCGTGGTAACTCTGGAGCGTAAGATTATTCCATTCAAAGCAAAGACTTAACTGTTCCAAAATCGATCTCAGAATGACCGTGCGTAATATAATAAAGCCATTGAAAGATCAAGGGGCTGTTAGACAATAGACTGGGAGGCTGCATTATGCAGTCGCTATGCACTTTAGAGGAGTGAATTCTTCCTGCGTTAGATGGATGGGCCGACGCGGGTGTGGTGTGCGCCGCCCCCGCCTGGGCTGTTGCCGGTCCCCGCCCGCACGTTCGACTGCAGAGCCCTGGCACAAGCGGCTTCCAGGTCTGGAGTGCCCACAGACTGGCAGCGGGGCCGGGGCCAGGGTACGTACACCTGGAGAAAGATGGGGACCCCCGCATTGAACTTTGCAAGTCGCAGACACAAGCAAGTCAGATCCTGTGTCTGTGGGGATTTGAAGTGGGGAGGTTATATCCAAATGGGAGGTCGGGAAAGCTCAGAGGAAGGGGCGGGTTTAAAGGAACCAGGTCCCCAAGGCCATGATGATGCACTCTCAGCATGCGAAGACAGGACCCCACATCCTGAGAGAATGCGAGCTGAGGAAAACCTCACCGACCTGGGAGAGATCGCACGGGAGAGCTGGAACATGGTGGCCAGTGCTGTGTGATTCGTATCTGTCAGGGTGAGATTGACTCCACTGTCACCTAGGGAGGCTTCTGTAAGATGCCATCCTACATGTGTGGCCCCAAGAAAGTCCAGGAAAGTCAGCGAGGAGAGGATCCGGCAGGTCAGGCACGTTGTCACGAAGGCAAAATAATTGATCGTGGACCTCTTTCTCACTCGGTAATTTCGTCCCACGATTTTGCGAAGCCGAACGTAGACACGGCGTAAATGCGAATACGCAGCACGGAACGACAAGGTCGGCCTCCCCCGGCTGTACCTGATACCACGGCTGGTGCCTGTGGACCCAAAAATCAATTCCAGGAGTGAGTCTATCTCGAGGTACCATCAAACAGAATTACATCCCGACGTTCCTTCCATGTCTTGCGCTGAGAAACTTATAAGATCAAGCAATTAATTTCCCAATTGGATTACGGAGACAATCACACATGAAAGTCTATGGATATTAAAAACTATTAAGAACATTTTAAAGGCAGCATATGCTAATGTTTTCACAGAAAAGATTTTTGCACGAAACCATTTGCCTCCTAACCTTTCGGCCTATAAACAAGGAGGGATATAGAAATGTCTAAATTTATATGCAAAGAAAAACACTGAAACTCCTGAGGGGTTATACATAGTCCCTGCCACAGTGCTCTCTGGGGAGCACTGTTCACCGAATTTTATTTTGAAGCTACAGTGAAGATCTGGCTCGTGGCCCAGGCTATCTTTAAATTTTATCAAAATTTTCCTAGCTTCGCAGATATTGTAGAGAAGTCGGGAACTTTATTAAAGAGATATTATCTGGTATGACTTCTGTATTCAGTGACAGGAATGACATTTTGGTGGCTAGGAGGCCACAAGATGAACATGACGGGTGACTGCAAGGTCTGTGCTAAAAACAGGATGGGAAGAGAGAAGCAAGTATCTCAAAAATGAAATTAACTGTGACTTGGTCTCGATGCACTGTGGGATCTTGGATTGGAGCCTAGAGCGGAAAAAAGGGCATTTGCGGG
>NW_024349802.1:2861605-2861997 GCF_902729225.1 Pteropus medius
GTCTCGATGCACTGTGGGATCTTGGATTGGAGCCTAGAGCGGAAAAAAGGGCATTTGCGGGGCGGGGCGGGGCGGGGGGTGGAGCGAGAAAACTGGAATAAAGTGTGTGGTTTAGTTAACGGTAATGTGCTAATGTTAACGTCCTAGTTTTGACAAATGTGCCTCGGTTACGTAAGATGCTAACTGCAGCGAGAACCGGGTGAAGGGCAGACGGGAACATTCTGTATCATCTCTGCGATGTCTCTGTAACTCTGAAATGATTCCGGAATCAAAAGTTTCTTTAGATAGATGATAGATGATAGGTAGATGATAGATAGATAGATAGATAGATAGATAGATAGATAGATAGATAGATAGATAGATAGATAGATAGATAGAGATAGATAGAGAGA
>NW_024349802.1:2862214-2872660 GCF_902729225.1 Pteropus medius
AAAGGAAATATAGCTGCAGTGCTAGAAATTTTATCAAGAGAAAACCAAGTCACTTGGAGAAAAACATTATACCACGAACTATAATAAATATAACAGGAGAAGGACATTGAAGAATAAGGACAGGGTGGTGATGGATGGCCCGGCACGCCTGCTCTCCCATCGGAGGGCACCAGAGAGCAGCACCTAAGGCTGAACGAGCAGCACCCAAAAGATGCTTGTCATGAATGGCGTCGTCATTCGATAAAGAAAGGGCAGTCAAGGCGCTTCCCTTGGCACTCCAAAGAGAGGGAGGACGCTCATGCTGAACGACTCAGGTGGCCCCAACGACAGTCCTAGCAGAAAGAACGCATGGGAGGGGACTGGCCCTCGTAAAAGGCCGTGCAGCTACGCAGACCCTCGGCTGCCTCTGGTCACGGCTCCGTGGAGAACTCAGCTCTCCGACCACACGCCTGTGGGGCAAAGAGTTTGCCAAGATGGGCACTAATTAAACCCACTAGGCTGGCAGGAATTCTATCTGAGCCATCACCCTCCTCTATGCACGTAAGAGTACGAGGGGCTTCCAGGGTCCCCAGGAGATGGGCCATGGCCTTGCGTCCCCGGCCCATCTCGGGCTTCACGGGTATCCTCACCGTTCTGGCCTAAGGTTCCCTGGGAGGCAGGCTCGGGGCAGGGAACCTGGAGCACCCGGGAGCTCCCGTGCCAGCCCCAGCCTCCCTGGGTATGCCGTGGAGACCTCCAGCTCGAGGGATGGGCTTCGTCAGCAATTTCTGGAAACTACACACTCCGCCCCTCCCCGGGCCCCCTGCCCCAGGAATAGACTCTGGGAACTCGGCTTTTGGAAAACGGAAGCCAGAATGAAGAGACTCGGCAGCCAAGTTTTCCCTTGGGGAAAATAACTTTTTTCCCCCAAAAAAGAACAAAACAAAGAACAAAACAACTTCTAGGGCACGAGAGAGTAAAAATGCCTGTGTGTCATTTAGGCGACCTTTAGCCTAAAAGAAAAAGAAAAAACGAAAGAAAGAATAAGGGATGCAAGTGAGAACGCGCTGCTTATCCCACCTAACAAGACCCCAAGGCTCCTTCAGTGACTCAATAGCATGTAAAGACCCTGGGTCCTTCAATACCTCCTCATTCATCTTCAGGGAGTTGACTGTCTCTTCCCTCATAGTGGCAAAATGGCTGCTGGGTGCCACATATCACACCTCACACCACCGTGTCCCAAGCAGGAAGGATGTTCTCCCCATTCTCCTCTCCCTTCTTAACGAGTGAAAACTTTCTTGGAACCCCTAGAAGACTTCTCATGGGTCTTATTGGCCAGAACTGGATCATATGAAAACCTAAACACCAATCGCTAGCCAAGTAGAACAAAATTGCCAAGAATAGCTCAGTCAGAGTATGTGTACCCTCTGGAGCTGGACCCAAAAGAGTCAGGGACCTGTTCCCAAGCAAGAAGCCTAGCTGGTAGGTCCGCGACAGGGTCCGGCACAGCCCGACGCGTTTAGTGGGTAGCAGAGTTAACGGGGGGGAATACACCCCAGACACAAATGAACATCTCTGTCCGCTCTCCCGCTGTAGCGGGCAGAATGGGGATGGATGCTCGCCGGCAAGAGAAACACGGGGTGCCTGTGGAAGTGTCGGGCGAGCGGGGGTGTCCGGCGGGGCTGCGCTAGTGCCCAGAGCAGCGCGCAAAGCGGGGGCGTGCAGACCCGCCCCTCACGCCGGGCGTTCACTTGCCAAGACAGACACGCCAGGCTCTTCCGGGCAGGTGGCGGGGTGCGTGCAGGCCGCATGGAGCTGGTCACCCGGCAGCCGCTTGAGCCAACGGGACACCAGGACGTGTCTTCCGGTGGCCCCGCCTTGTCAGCACGAGCGGCTCCCCTCCCTCAGAGCAGCTTCAGCGGTGGCCTCTGGGTCTCACCCTCACCGCTCAGAGACCCACGAGGTGCACCCCTGGGAGTGTGGTTCCTTATAAACGAGCCCGTTCCCTCGCAGGGCTGCTGACCGTCGCTCCAGAGGCGGGGCCGGTTCGGGTAGAGCGCTCTGCCCACGTTGGTGGTCTTCCCTCGGCCACCGGCTGTTGGCGGGCCCACATACTTAACATTATTTACTAAATATTGTCCCCTAAGTCGGCATTTTGAATCAAAACAAATTTAATCTATTTTCGCCTCATCTCATTTTCCCCTCGTCTTTGAAATCCTGGGCGTAAAGAGCTTGTTGTACTTTTAAACGATAAAAGAAATTCCTAATTATGAATTTTTTTTACATGTACATCTATCTGCATTTTGCCGAAAAGCGTGTTTCGGGCACCAGTGGAACACACGCCGCGGATGGAGCGCGACCTTCTCACACCAGTCCTGAGGGTCTGGGTCAGGGTAAGACGAGCCTCCACACCGGCCTTCGCTTTGCGGCTGAGACACCAGCAGAGGTGAGCGCCGCACAGCAGAAACTGGGCCCGTGAAATAAAGACTTAGCGCACATCCATCTAAATACAGCCGATGGGCGTAAAGGTGGCAAGAGGCGAACAGAGATGAGCTGGGACAAGGGGGCGAGCCCACGGGAGACGCCTGGAGAAGCCAGGAGACCCTGAAGGGGGAGCAGGACGAAAGCCAAGGGCATCGGCCGGGAGACACCACCACGGCGTCGGAGAGGAGACGCCCACGAGCTTCCCAGGAAGCCGCCAGGCCAGGCGGAGAGTCCTGGGAGCCACGCCTCCTTGTCCTGGGGAAGCTGAAAAATCTGAATGGCGGGGTGGGGGTCACCAGAACGGCTTCGGGTTACGAGATTTCGCTTTAAGCCGTCTTCCCCGAAAGCGCTGAGGGAGCCTGCGAGGCACTGAAAGGCAGAGTGGTGTTTGCCGCGGTCCCTCCAGCGAGGACTATTTAATAGACCATTTAATAGACAATTACAAACCCGGGTGTCTTCACCGCAGCAAAGAGAGGAAAGCCCATGCGAGGGGTAATCTCGTGGATCGAACTGTTGGAGACAAAAAGGTGAAATCTTGGAAGCCGGGGCGTCGTAATCACTCCCAGCAAAAGGATGCACACGGCAGGGCAAAAGCAAGGTCAGAGAGAAGATTCTAGAGGCCAGACCACCCATCCCGCACAGGAGACCGTAGAACTTCTCTGAAGGGGTTAGTTCCTTCTCTACCAATCACAGTTAAGATGCACCCACAAAGGCCTGGGCAGGGCTCCCAGAATCAGTCCAGGAGGCTCCCAACCTTCCCGCTCTGCTTGGCGTTTAGTTCTAAGCGATCCACAGAGTCAGCCGGCCGCTGCCGGTGCCAGCTCGTCCTTTCCTTGTCCCGCACGAGGGAGAGTCGGGAGGGCAGCCTGGTGGTCGGAGACCCTGAGGGCAGCGTTTATTTATAACCCCATGATCACCCGGCGGTCAGAAGTCAAGGACAGCCCCTATCATCCCGTGCCCGCTTTGGCCAACACGGATTTTCCGAAACAGTGAAAAGATCGCTAATGTCTGAGCTGCAGGAATAATTTAGGAAGCAGGAAAAGGGACCCCATGCGTTTCATCTCGCACCCCCGCCGCCAGCAGGCCACTTGCTTGGGGAAACTGCTCTGGATTCAAAGATGAAGGAAACGAAAGATGAACAGCTCTCGGCAATCCAAAACGGCCCCGGACGGAGCCGGAGGGGCAGCCGGTCACGTGCCTGCGCGGACGGAGTCGAGCGAAAGCTGCATGCGGTCAGCTCCGGCCTCGGGCTCTGCCCTCCAGCACCCGCGTCATCGATACGGAAACTTTTCCTCCGTGACGGGAAGTGTCCTCGTGATGTTAAACGTGCACAAGGGACAACAGAGACCAGGCTCCGAGCATGACCAGGAGGAAGAGCTGACTAGGAGGCAGCCAAGCGGACTGAGCCCACAGCCAACCCGTGTGACCCGCCGGATCGATGGCGCGTGACACGCCATCGACCTGCTTTTGATCGGGACTCGAAGCGATCACCGTGCCCGCCACCCGCAACAGAGCTGCAGTCCCGTTCATTTCAAATCAAAGAGAAATAAGTGCACGGAGTGAGTTCCATCTGGTGATGATTCACGGTGGGATGTAACTCGGCTGGGAGAACGGCCGTCCGAGGCAGCATTCCAAAATCGCGGGCTTTTCATGATTTTTTTTTTCCACCAGTTACTGAAGCTTACACATCTCAGTGAATGTTTTCCCTTTAGAAAGCCACCTCCCCGGCCGCCTGCGCTCAAGGCCGGCTTCAGACCCCTGCTCTGCACTTGGGGTAGAATCCATTTACAAGTCCCAAGAGAGTCAGCTCACACCTCGTTTTTTAATTCATAAACAGTATCATTCAAGTCAGGCCCCGACTTCGGTTCGGCGTATATTTGGCTGTTTAACAAAAACAACAGGGCCTGTCCAGCCCCGGGCTTGTCAGAGAGAATGTGACGGTGCTGGCCGCTCTGCAAATGTGACGTGGCTTCTAAGCACGAGCGGCGCCCCCACAATGCACTCGGAGACAGACGCGCAGATGACTTTTTAAGTTCACCCACGCCGGCACAGGCAGGCGTCCCGTGTCCTTGCAGCCTCAGCTCGAGTGGTAACTCTGGATTTTTCCAGGTCGAAAGCCTTACCCCAGCAGTCACAGTACGTCCCGACGCGGAGCCTTTTGATAAACTGGCTTTGAGTCAGGCCCCTGGGTTTAAGTGGGGGGTTTTTAGCAGAAAGCCTCCTCACCTCCAACGTTCGCCCACTCCAAGTGGGGGGCGTGAGGCTGTCGACGTGTCTAAAATCTTTGCCACCTGCGGGAGCAGGGGCGCAGGGCCTGGCATTTTGCTGCTCGGTCTTCATTTATACGACTCACGGAAGAGTCAACATAACATAAAAACGAGTCCTCTAATCGGTGACAAAATAGCCTCTGAATGATCGTCACCGCCTACCGCCTGGTCAGTAGGTAGGTGTTTCAGTCATCATGTCTCCCCTGATTTTTATTCCGAAAAGGAGGCTGCTTTGAAGTGAACAGCAAACAACCAGAATCCACGGCCGCCCATCTCCGCCCCCCACGTGGCGTCGTATGTGTTGCCGTGTTCCCAACTGCAAAAGAATTTAAAAAAAAAAAAATGCAGTGCAATCTAAAATCTTCCTCCTGAAAATGAAGAAAACAGAGATTTGTTTAAACCTGTGAAATCCAACAATCTACTGATTTTGACAGCCAAAATAAAAAAGCCTTTGAAAATTTAGTTTTCTAAGGGACAAACATTTTTTTGACTTTTAGCAAAAAGCAAGCCTTTTCATCAGGACTGGAAAAAATCCAGGAGGAGGTCTTCGCGAGCAACTGCTTCTGAAAACCGAAACATCAATGGCTCAGACTTTTAGTTACCTCTTTCCGCAGGTTCATGGCGTGATGCCAGGTGTAGATCTCTGGGGTCTGTTCAAGAAATCTTCGAGGAAGAGGAGGGGCTCACATACAAAGAGAGAAGGATTTAATGATCTTGCTCTTCACAGCATCGAGCGTGTGCAAAATGCCTTTGGGTGAGAGTCTCGCTTTACTTGCTGCCGTCAGAAGCTGGGCCATGTTTTAGCCTCGATTTTCTTCCCGCCCCCCCAACCCCCGCCTTTCATTACAAATAAAGGTGCTAACACAGAACTGTGTGCGGTAAAGGTCTTCATAACACCAAGAGAGAAAATTAAAACAATTATGAAAGTAGTTTTTCAGCGGTCAATGATGTACCGCTCCAATTTCATGCCGTCCTATTAAGAGGTGGCATTTATAACTTACCCTTTATTTTCATTTTGTTGTATTAAAAAAAAAAAACTTTTACAGTTTATGTAAGTAACAAAACAAAACAAAAGAAGTTCTGCCTTGATACAGCCTTCCTTGCGGGGGACCACGGAGGGCGAGGTGAGTCACGGCCATGGGCCTGCCGCTGTGAACACGGGCCCGAGCTGGCCGCGGTCACACTTTGAAATCTGCTGGGATCCTGGGAGGTGGCTCGCCCACAGGGACTCCGGGTGGCCTTCTAAGCCCCAGAAGAGGCCGAGGGCTCTCGGGCTTCAGCGCACTAAGAATTACCTGGGGGAGGTTGTCAAAACACAGACACGAAGATGAAGGGCATCGGACGATCAGACTTGTGTCGGACAATCACAAGATACGGGCGGTAGCAGAGGCGGCTTTGTGCTCAGATGCTACACGAGACCAGAAGGGGCTTTTTACCGGGGCGGAGGTGTTTATGCTGAGGCTGGAGGCCGGACAGCCAGTCGGAAGAGGCCAGAGGGGAAAGACAAGTCCCGGGGGGGTGCATGTGTGTCGGTGACCGCGAGCCGGAAGGGAGGCCAAAGCAGGGGTGGCCTCCCCTAGGTCTCGCCGGGGGTCTGCTCTTGGTGCTGGACATGCCCCGGCACGTGCTGGGCCCACCTCGGCCACCTGTGCCCTCACCTGCAGGGCCTCCCCTGCGCCGGCACCTCCCGGCCTCGTGGCCCCACGGCAAGGCATCCCTGCCACACCTGAGACCCAGATGAGTCGGGAACAGAAAGCGGAACGCGTCCCAGATGCACTTGTCGGGTAGCCCACGCGCGGCAGAGCCCGTTTCCCCACGGAGCACTAGCTGCAATGCCCACGGACGGCAGAGGGCGGCCTGGACCCGGCCCGAGTGACCCGCCCTGGCGCCTCCCCGCCCAGACCTGGGACAGTCTGGAAGGTGCATCGCATCCCGACACTGCTCGCTCGGTGCCGACTCTGTGCTGGTTCCAGATGATCGGGACATGAAAAAATAAACAAACCAGAAAAGACAGGTGTCTCCGTCTGGGTGGAGCTTAAATTGTAATAAATGGTCTGTCGCACCTGGACAGGTTTATTTCGTTCGTGAGTTAGTTACCTGGTTGGGTTGTGATTATGGCACCTTCGTTCACGCCTAGTCGTGGTGGAGACGGGCACAGAGATGCGTGTGGCGTCTTTGCCAAGAATATTAATGACATTCATGCTCTCTGACCTGGCCCTTCCATGTCTGCTCTTCACGCCTAAAGAACATCTCTAACCATGGAAGGAGCTTATGATACCGAATAAAAAAGCAGAATGCGAAGTGCTCTGTGTGCATAGCGCACGGTCATAGGTATGTGCAATAAAGATTATTTGGTAAAAAGACTTGAAAAAATAACACCAAAATATTAACGGCCCTTATTACCACGTGGAGGATGCATCTTTTGTTTGTTTTTTCCTTCACTCTACTCTTCCATAGTTTCACTTTTTTCTGTGATGAACGCGTGCCTTTAAATGGGAGGAAACAGTAAACCAGAAAGAAAGAGAGAGAGAGAGATGCAGGAAGAAAAGACAAAGGTGAACGTGTGTCGCGCAAATTCTTGACGGAGCCCTCGGGTCAGCCCTGGACCTGAGGATTCAGCTAAAGCTCAGCCCTCTGGGGCAGGGGGGGAGATGGGTGGCCCCAGGATCTTGCCAATGCGTCCCCTCCTTCCTGGTGGCTTAAACACTACTAGGCCATGGTGACACAGGGCCCTGTTAGGACCAGCCACCATATTTCCCTACCAAGAAAATTCCTGTCAGAAGAGAGAGGGACAGAAACCTTTCAGGCACATTGTCGAATCCCGCGGTGGTGATCGCTGAGGCTCTAAACAACTACGTTTTATTTCTTAACCTTGGGACCGAGGATGACCTCACGCCCAGTTCTCACCCCGACCAAGCTGTCGCCCCACCCCGAGCGTGGTTCGGCTCCACCCTCCTGCCACGGCCTTGGCCCCGCAGAATGAAGCAGTCCCAGCCCAGCGTCACCCTCGAGCTCGTGGGCCCTCGGTTATTGTGCACGATCAGAAGTGTCTCCTTGAGCCTCGACGTCACCGATAGGCTGGGAGCGCTGGGGGACAGGGCGCACGCCTCGCTCATCAAAGGCAGGCTGTTGAAGAAATGAATGAATACATGGAGGAAAATATCAATGAATGATTCTCCTTCTTGGGCTTCAATTATTGGTTGCTACTTGCTCACTGGTCCTTCGTCAATGTTTAAACTTACGAAGATCGAACAAATCAACGAGTGAGACCTAGAACTGAATAAACAAAAAATCGTCAAGGTGAAAACAGTCTCCCTCCTCCATTCAACACACTGAGCACCCAGAGAAACACCTGTCCAGTGCTATGTCACCTGGAGTGGTGGGGAGGAGATCAGCGAAGGAGGCTGCGATCCTTTTAGTAAAACCTGAATCCCAGCATAGGCGTGCGAACGTGAGCGACGTCTTCAGGCGCGCACGGCCAAACGAACTGCATGCCACTGCTGCTTGAGGGAGGGAGGAATCACCGAGGTGATGCTCATTTTTATTCCGAAAATATAAAACGACGTTTCATGGTCACTTGCCCAGCGTGAGTCTGGGCGCCTCGGTTTGGTCAGTGTTGCAATCGCTGGCCCTTTTCTCTGTGTCGTCAGTAAATCTTTACCATCCCCACGAGAGAGAGACAAGGTCCCCTCTTCACACTTACCTTTGTTCTGGAAATGGCGAATCCCCATGTGATCCAAATTGGGACACATCTCAATGAGCAATCAATCGTGTTATCAACATGCTGTGCAATGAAGGTGGCTATTGTTAATAAGATTCTAATGCAGACGTTTCATGAAATTTTGTAAAAATACTTCTTTTTTTTTCAGAATCCTGAGTATATATCATTTGTGACCATTTTCCCACTACTTTTTCTAAAGCCATTGATTATCTGATACCACACAAAGAACAGTACGATTTTCTAATTCACTATATTTAAAAATAAATAAAAATTTTTTTAAAAAAAGACATTTTAAAAACCTAGCACTTTTATTTCAAGATTTCACTGGAAACACATGCATTTGAGGCCAAATCCTGCCAAAACCGAGCACGAAGTCTGAGGCAGGGGCACTGGAGGTGAATGAGCAGGTTTCTCTGCACCGAGGCTGTGTGAATGACGTCCCTTGACACAGGTTCCCGCCTTCGCTCTCACAGTCCTCTGGGAGTGGGAATATCTGTTAGTCCCTTTTAGAGATAGGAAAATGGAAGCTTCGGGGTGTTAAATAACCAGCCGAAGGTGACCCCGATGCGGCAGCCCCCTCTTGGACCCTTCCCGCAGGTGGCAAAGCCAGGACGTCACCACACCGGGCATCTCGGAGGGCAGAAGAGACACCTGGGATGCAGCGCGCCCCCTCCTCCCACCCCACCCTCTTCAAGTGTCGTCAGCCTCTCCTTTCTCAAGGAGCCGACTCGGCAGGCTCCTGGCCTCAGCTCAACACACACGCGACCGCTCGCCTGTCCTAGCGGGGTCCGCGAAGCGCCGCCACGTTCCTCCCACATCTGGGCTCATCTCGTCTCCGCTAACGACTCAGCGGTCTGCAGGAAGGCGTGCTGAGTGCGGATGCGCCCGTCGCCGGGCTTAACGGGATGCCGGGGCGCCACACCAGCGGCAGGAGCATCTGCCCAGCGCACCGAGGGCGGAGGCGGCCGGCGCCAGGTCAGGGGGGGCTGGGGTCTCTGCTCTGGGAACTGGGGACAGACCCAGGATGGTCCCCTTAGCAGGCGGGAGCGAGGAGAATCCGATCCACAGAGACCGGCTTCAAAAGCTCCCGTCCCTGGGACGTGGGCTGCCACATCCAGTGGTGGAGTAGGGACCAGAGACGGGGCCCCGCTCAGGGGGCGGAGCTGAGAGCGGACGGCAGGGACCGCCCAGACGGAAGAGGCGGCCGCGTCCCAGCCTCCCTCCCCCACCCGAGAGACTCTTCCTACCCTAGAGCCAAACAGGCTTTTCCCTCATGTCCCCAACACGCGGTAAGGCGCGACACACACACGCGACACACACGGCAGACACTCACATACAATTATTTACGTGAATACACACTCATACACCACACATGCACTCACACACGCATTAATACCCTGATGCACTCTCAGACACACACATGCACGCCAGGTTGCACATGCATGCACACACGATGCCCACATGCATGCATGCATGCACACACTCATACACTCACACATGCACTCGCACATGCATGTGTACACGCACACATGCACTCGCACACACATGCACGCTTGTATGCACATACATGCACACATGTGCGTGTGCACACACACACACATGCACACACGCACACGCGCTTTGCCCGCTCTCCGTTTCCCATGGTGAGCATCTGGAGACTCAGCTTTCTCCAGCCCTCCACGCCCCCTTCACCCCAGACATTAAATCTTACTATTATCTATAATATTATTTATATTACTTACAAGACTTATTAAATTATTAACACATACATTTATTAATATTACATTAATAATTTTATTCCGTAAGAGATTAAATCAGCGTTATCCCTCCCAGGTGACAGAAAGGGAGGGCGCTTCCGAAGTGCAGACAGGCTTTCATGCCTCCAAGATGGGATTCACTAACGGGGCCCATCCAGCACCACGGCCCCGAAGGGAGCAGGCGGGCGGCCCGCTATGTCTCTAGGACCTTGAGTCACCACAGAGTCAGCCACTCTCA
>NW_024349802.1:2872671-2886247 GCF_902729225.1 Pteropus medius
ACGTGTGTCGCGCAAATTCTTGACGGAGCCCTCGGGTCAGCCCTGGACCTGAGGATTCAGCTAAAGCTCAGCCCTCTGGGGCAGGGGGGGAGATGGGTGGCCCCAGGATCTTGCCAATGCGTCCCCTCCTTCCTGGTGGCTTAAACACTACTAGGCCATGGTGACACAGGGCCCTGTTAGGACCAGCCACCATATTTCCCTACCAAGAAAATTCCTGTCAGAAGAGAGAGGGACAGAAACCTTTCAGGCACATTGTCGAATCCCGCGGTGGTGATCGCTGAGGCTCTAAACAACTACGTTTTATTTCTTAACCTTGGGACCGAGGATGACCTCACGCCCAGTTCTCACCCCGACCAAGCTG
The DNA here is from genome assembly GCF_902729225.1 of Pteropus medius. Taxonomy (NCBI): domain Eukaryota; kingdom Metazoa; phylum Chordata; class Mammalia; order Chiroptera; family Pteropodidae; genus Pteropus; species Pteropus medius. Next base: position 2,873,033 of record NW_024349802.1, read on the forward strand.
TCGCCCCACCCCGAGCGTGGTTCGGCTCCACCCTCCTGCCACGGCCTTGGCCCCGCAGAATGAAGCAGTCCCAGCCCAGCGTCACCCTCGAGCTCGTGGGCCCTCGGTTATTGTGCACGATCAGAAGTGTCTCCTTGAGCCTCGACGTCACCGATAGGCTGGGAGCGCTGGGGGACAGGGCGCACGCCTCGCTCATCAAAGGCAGGCTGTTGAAGAAATGAATGAATACATGGAGGAAAATATCAATGAATGATTCTCCTTCTTGGGCTTCAATTATTGGTTGCTACTTGCTCACTGGTCCTTCGTCAATGTTTAAACTTACGAAGATCGAACAAATCAACGAGTGAGACCTAGAATGGAATAAACAAAAAATCGTCAAGGTGAAAACAGTTTCCCTTCTCCATTCAACACACTGAGCACCCAGAGAAACACCTGTCCAGTGCTATGTCACCTGGAGTGATGAGGTGGAGATCAGCGAAGGAGGCTGCGATCCTTTTAGTAAAACCTGAATCCCAGCATAGGCGTGCGAACGTGAGCGACGTCTTCAGGCGCGCATGGCCAAACGAACTGCATGCCACTTCTGCTTGAGGGAGCGAGGAATCACCGAAGTGATGCTCATTTTTATTCCGAAAATATAAAACGACGTTTCATGGTCACTTGCCCAGCGTGAGTCTGGGCACCTCGGTTTGTTCAGTGTTGCAATCGCTGGCCCTTTTCTCTGTATCGTCAGTAAATCTTTACCATCCCCCCGAGAGAGAGACAAGGTCCCCTCTTCACACTTACCTTTGTTCTGGAAATGGCAAATCCCCATGTGATCCAAATTGGGACACATCTCAATGAGCAATGAATCGTGTTATCGACATGCTGTGCCATGAAGGTGGCTATTGTTAATAAGATTCTAATGCAAACGTTTCATGAAATTTTGTAAAAATACCTGTTTTTTTTTTTCAGAATCCTGAGTATATATCATTTGTGACCATTTTCCCACTACTTTTTCTAAAGCCATTGATTATCTGATACCACACAAAGAACAGTACGATTTTCTAACTCACTATATTTAAAAATAAATAAAAATTTTTTTACAAAAAGACATTTTAAAAACTCAGAACTTTTATTTCAAGATTTCACTGGAAACACATGCATTTGAGGCCAAATCCTGCCAAAACCGAGCTTGGAGTCTGAGGCAGGGGCACTGGAGGTGAATGAGCAGGCTTCTCTGCACCGAGGCTGTGTGAATAACGTCCCTTGACACAGGTTCCCGCCTTCGCTCTCACAGTCCTCTGGGAGTGGGAATATCTGTTAGTCCCTTTTAGAGATAGGAAAATGGAAGCTTCGGGGTGTTAAATAACCAGCCGAAGGTGACCCCGATGCTGCAGCCCCCTCTTGGACCCCTCCCGCACACTTGGCAGCAGAGGCCAGGGCGATCCTGCATGGGCATCTCGGGAGGGCAGAAGAGACACCTGGGATGCAGCGCAGCTTCCCTCCTGCCACACCCCACCACCTCTTAAAGTGTCATTCAGCCTCCTTTCTCAAGGAGCGGACTCGGCAGGCTCCTGGCCTCAGCTCAACACACACGCGGCCGCTCGCCTGTCCCAGCGGGGTCCGCGAAGCGCCGCCACGTTCCTCCCACATCTGGGCTCATCTCGTCTCCGCTAACGACTCAGCGGTCTGCAGGAAGCCGTGCTGAGTGTGGATGCGCCCGTTGCCGGGCTTAACGGGATGCCGGGGCGCCACACCAGCGGCAGGAGCATCTGCCCAGCGCACCGAGGGCGGAGGCGGCCGGCGCCAGGTCAGGGGGTGCTGGGGTCTCTGCTCTGGGAACTGGGGACAGACCCAGGATGGTCCCCTTAGCAGGCGGGAGCGAGGAGAATCCAATCCACAGAGACCGGCTTCAAAAGCTCCCGTCCCTGGGACGTGGGCTGCCACATCCAGTGGTGGAGTAGGGACCAGAGACGGGGACCCCGCTCAGGGGGCGGAGCTGAGAGCGGACGGCAGGAACCGCCCAGACGGAAGAGGCGGCCGCGTCCCAGCCTCCCTCCCCCACCCGAGAGACTCTTCCTACCCTAGAGCCAAACAGGCTTTTCCCTCATGTCCCCATGCTGGCGATCTATCACCACCTGCACGCCTTTTACCCCACACACACCACCACCACATGCTGCCCGCACATTCACATGCACACACCTGCTCATACCTCCAGCCGCTGCCTGCCATACACACACTTCGCATGCCTCACTTGCCTTACACACAGCCTGCCAGCCCCGGCAATACACAGCCATCCTGCTACCATTATCTTAACACATGCATGCATGCACACACTCATACACTCACACATGCACTCGCACATGCATGTGTACACGCACACATGCACTCGCACACACATGCACGCTTGTATGCACATACATGCACACATGTGCGTGTGCACACACACACACATGCACACACGCACACGCGCTTTGCCCGCTCTCCGTTTCCCATGGTGAGCATCTGGAGACTCAGCTTTCTCCAGCCCTCCACGCCCCCTTCACCCCAGACATTAAATCTTACTATTATCTATAATATTATTTATATTACTTACAAGACTTATTAAATTATTAACACATACATTTATTAATATTACATTAATAATTTTATTCCGTAAGAGATTAAATCAGCGTTATCCCTCCCAGGTGACAGAAAGGGAGGGCGCTTCCGAAGTGCAGACAGGCTTTCATGCCTCCAAGATGGGATTCACTAACGGGGCCCATCCAGCACCACGGCCCCGAAGGGAGCAGGCGGGCGGCCCGCTATGTCTCTAGGACCTTGAGTCACCACAGAGTCAGCCACTCTCAGCGCAAGGCCCGGGGCCACCTGAGTCGCCATCTCCTGGGAAGCTAGTCCAGATGCAGGCCCCTCTGATGGCCTCCTGGACCAGAAGCTACAGAGGGCGCCCAGGGCTCTGCCCTTAGAGCGAGCTCCCAGGTGACTGACACACACCGAGGTTTGCAAGCCCTGTGTGTGTGGTTTCAGGGCTGCTCACTGCCGGGGACGCAGGGAAGGGCCAGCTGGGCTAGACCGTGTCGCATGCCCGGTCCTCAGGGGCGGGGGCTGGCCCTGCAGCCTCACTCTTGGTCACTGTCGCCCCCCCTTGCCTGGTGGCCCCAGCACTCCAGCCTCTCTACCCGGGTGCCTGGGCCACCTCCTCGGCTCATCTCGCCAGCATCTACCCAACCGTTCGTCCTCAGCGCCGGGGACCTCCCTCCGTTAAGCCCTCCCCGGCGTCTAGGTGAGCCCCAGGCCTTAGATCCCACCAACCAGTCATTTGTAAGCCCCGTCCTTGCTGAGCTGTGGCTGCTGAACCCCCGCCCCGTGAGCACCGTGAGAACTAGGACAGCTGCCATCTCTCTGTCTCCAGCCCTGGGCGCTGACGTGCATGACCGCCCAGCCCCAGGTGCCAAGGTCTCGACGAATGGGACACCCCCTTCCAGAAACAAGCCTGGGGAGCGAACCGGAGAGATAAGGGGGGGACAGAATGCTGGCCAAGACCGCGGCCACTGGAGTCGGCCAGACCTGGATGGAAACATCTCTGAGCCTCAGTTTCCTCATCTGTAAAATGGGAGTGAACACGGCCTCGCAGGGCACCTGAGAGGGGGCAGCGGAGCAGGACACACCGCACGTAGGAGCCTGTGGACGGTGCTGGTCACAGCCGGCCGCTGGTGAGACGAGGAGGAAGGGAACCAGGATGACGACGGGCACATGTCCTTCTCCTGGGACACAGGTAGATTCACTTTCTTTCTCCAATGAAGAATTTTAGTTTTTAAAGTCACTTCCTAAAACAACTGACTTTATCGCAGACATGTTTCATCATTTAATAACTAAGGTCTCCACGAAAAACTCCGCAAGAACATCTTGCCCATTAAATTCAGAGGCATTTAGATTGGAAATGGACCTGGTGGGAACTGGGCTTATTCACTCAGCAGCCTCTGGTGAGCAACACACGACTACGAAGATGCCAGGGCCGGCTGGTGGGAGACGTGGCGGGGAGGACAAATCAACGGCGACTCTACGTGGTCAGGGCAGAGCTCGGGTGGTCAGAGGGGCGAGGATGCTCGCAGAAAGGGCGCGCGGCCAAGCATAGGAGGAACCCCGAAGCTCCTTGGGGACGACGCTGCTCTGAGACCTCGGGACGTGCTGACCAGGCAAAGTTGGGGTCGGGGAAGAAGCCCAAGGCCCCGGAGGACAGAGTCCTGTGGGTGGTCTGCAGAAGTGGGGGACAGAGGAGGCCGGAGAGGCGAGGAGAAGGAGAGAGGGGCAGGCCCAGCGGCCACTTTATGTCATCCGGACATTATCTGAGGACATGGGACATGACCGAAATGCTGTGGGGACCAGAAGAGGGCTGGCAAGCAGGGCGGCCGGGTGAGAGGTGCTTCGGAGTCTGGGGAAGAGGTGACGGTGGCCCAGACTGGCGCAGTGGCAGAGGGGGAGGACACGCAGGTGAACTGACGGGCCTTTGGATGGCACGGGCAGGAAATGAAAGGCATCCAGGAAGACGGCCAAGCCAAGCGCCAGGACGGGGCGAGGGCGCGCGCCGCGACATTGCCCTCGCCGTCACTCTCCTCGTCCTTCTGGTTCCCTCTGGGCCTGGGTGTTGCGGGCTCATGTTGGGGACCCCGCTCATCCGAATGTCGAAGCCCCAACACCCAGTGTGGTGCCGTTGGGGGGAGGGGCCTTTGGGGCGATTAGGGTTAGATGACACCGTGAGGGTGGGGCCCTCGTGAACGTGACTCGTGCCCTTAGGAAAGAGGCCCCAGGAGTCCGCTCCCACCTGCCACCCTGTGAGGACACCGCAAAAACTCACCGAGGAGGCTCGCGAGAGACACGGAGCCCGGATCTGGGACCTCCGGCCTCCAGAACCGTTCCGGAGGACGGTGCTGTCCACGGCCCCCGTCTGGGATATTTTGGTGCAGCCTCTCGAGCTGCCTGAGGCCCGGGGTGAGAGAATGAACCCTGGACATGTTGTGGTTTGATGCCCAAGAGCCTTGGCGGTCCGCGGGCAGTCAGCCATGCAGCGGGGCTGGGCAAGGTGGTCCTCGGACCCAGGAGGGGATGGCGCCGCCAGGGACCTTGCGGAGAGCAAGAGGGAAGCAGAGGACGATCCCCGAGGAGCCCAACTCTGAAAGGCAGTGCGGAGGCGGCCGCGGAGCCTGAGAAGGGGCAGCGGGGCAGGGGGCGAGGGAGAGACAGAAAGAGAGTGGGGCAGGGACGGGGCCGCTGGGCTCCAGGGGAGACCAAAGGTCCCGCACCCATGGATTTCAGCAGGAGGAGTGCTGATACGATGAGGGCAGTGGGGAGGGGTGGGGTGAGAGGTGGGGAGGGGTTGGGGCGAGATATCGGTCGACCGGAGTCCGAGCGAAAATATAAGGATCCGGTCAGCGACATGAAGCGCATGCGGTGAAAGCGTGGGCAAGAGCGTGTGCACAAGCGCAGGTGGTGTGCACGCACCGTGCAGGTTCGGTGCGGCCGGCTGGGTTTAGAGCGGTGTGGTGGAGCGGGTGGTTCGTAGGTGGAGCGTGTGCGCCAGCTGGCGAGTGCGCGCATGCAACGATGTGTGTGAGGTGGTGGCATTTAACGCAGGTTTTACGATCAGGAGCGCCGCATGCCGCAGCATTATGATAAACGGTAAAGAACGCTGCGATCAAAATATCGACAGCAGGCCCTGTTGGAGCCGGCGGGCGGGGGTGGTCCTGAGGGTGAGAGCGCAGACTTAGGGGTCCCAGGCATGCGGCCACACCCCCACATTCAGGCCAGGAAGGCGGTGGCTCTGGGGAGGTGACCTCTCCTCGGAGCCCCTCGAGGATCAGGCCTGGACTGCCCTGTCACGACCCTTTTGTCCAGCCCATGGGTGCCGGGGAGGTCCGGGGAGCAGCCTCCAGGTGCCCTTCCCCAGGGGGCCAGAGCTCAAAGCACCAGGGGCTCCATGCTGCCCCAACCGTATTTTCCTAATCAGCCCTTTCTTGGAGACTGAAATGTCCACATTTCTCTAACTCATCTGATCGAAACATCGAAGGCTCTCTGCTGAACCGCAAGCACAGTAACAGGAAGGTGCTGTCACAAATAGCTTTGAATAAGTTCATCATCTCCAGGCACCGGGCGGAGGTAGAAGGAGGAACCAGGGCCGAGGAGAGGCCTGAGAGCGGCCGGGAGCCGACAGGGTAGCGGAAGCCAAGGCGGTTGGCGTGCTCCCCAACTTTACCGTGTCCGTCTCTCTCACGGTGTGAAGTGGGTGCTCGGTCTTGGCCGCTCATGGACTCTCTCCAACATAAACCAGGCTCGTCCCTCACCCCTCATCCCCCATCCCTCGTCCCCCGTCCCTGGTCCACACAGGACACGAGTCCACTCAGGAAAGGCGCTCGCGGCCCAGCCCCCTCCAGGCCAGCAGGCACCAGGACAGAGGTGCACAGCACACCCAAGCCGCCACTTCCCGAAGCCTGTCTTTACGGTGGAGCACGGAGGGTCTTTTTTTATGAGCTCACCTTTTGGCCTAAGCAGGAAGATTAAAGAATTTAGGCCTAGCAATTTGGAGGGTTTTCTGGCTTAAAAAGTAGAAAATACATGTGTAAGCCTGATTTTAAACATCATAATCTCCTTATCGCAGAGTGTTGACAGCACGTAAAATACAGACAGCGAGAATAATCGAGCTATTTAGCGCCGGTTAACTTCTTTTTCTTTTAGATTGCCAGAAAGATTAAATCCTAAAATGTGGGCACACAGACTTTTTCGATATGAATTTTAAATTATTCAAACAACCTGCACATATAAAAGCAAACATGTACTGTGTGTCTTTTGCAAAGCATAGTCATTGGATCACCAAACTATTGCTGCTACAGTAAGACGTACAGTTAGCGTCTATTTGTTTTAATTTCCCCATTCTAAGATACACACTAATATTTAATTTCCCCATTCTAATATGTGTGTACATAATGCATACTACACCTGTGCAGTTATATATACACGGTACACAGTAATATATGTACGAGATACATACTAGGTATATAGATAGAGACAGAGACAGATAAATAGATAGAGATGGCTACATATACAGATACATGTAGATTAGACATAGATATAAACACACATACACACACTGCTTTAACAAAGTTACTAGCAAATTAATTGCCAGATAACGGGGTACGACCTATTGAGAAGCATAATTGCTGTCCTATTTTAGCTTTCCCCACCTATTTTAATGCACACATTTGCAGAGCCACGCAAATAAGCCAATCCATCTTTTATTACCCATCGCCACAAATTCTTAATTCCTAATTCCCTCTTAAATGCCCCTGGTGACTTGGCGCTGACAGCAATTTGTTTAAGATAGATATTTACTGCTGGGTCCCCTGGCCGGGCCTGCACGTCGGGAGGCAGAAAGCAAAGAATCATAGTCCGTCAGATTGTTTGTGAAGGAGGGCGGGCTTGATGAATGATGCATGTGTGCGTGCGAGGCACCGGCCACGGCCACGGCCGCTGATGAATGGCCAGCGCCACATCCAGGCGCCCATCCCCACCCACGGTTCTCCGGCTGAGTGGTCCAAGGGCATGAAACGCTGGCCGCCGCGGCCACGGGCATGTGCCCCGGCTGGCCAACACAGGAGAGATGACTGACTCTCCTCACTGAGCCCAAGTGCTCCTTATGGGCTCCAGCAGGCCGACCAGAGCGGTCGGCTCCTGGGAGACACAGCCTGGTCCATGTGGTCGCAGTGTGTTTCTTAAAAGATCCACCTCAAAAATTCTGCATCGCGGGGGCTTTTGCCCTAGTGAGTCTGGCTGAAAGGCCCCTGCTCTGTCTCCCACACTCTCCTGAGTAGATAGAAGACCAGGGCTGGGGTCTCCGTGTTTGAAGGGCCAAACTCACAGGCGTTCCTGCTTCCCTGTGCTCAGTCAAGGGTGAGGGCCGCCCCAGGACCCAGCCAGCCCAGGCCAGCCCCAGCCACAGCCCTCCCAGCAGTTCTAAGTCAGCAGATGGCTTTTTGCAAGACAAAGATGACAAATGAAACTTTCTTGTAGAAACCCAAAGCATAATGGTTCAATGAAGTCACCATGATTCTTAACTGGATAGTCACGAATCAACTTTCATGGAGGATGCATCTTTTGTTTGTTTGGTTTGTTTTTTTTGAAAGCAGTGCATTTTATGAGCGGAGCAACGTGAGGCAGATACTCCTTAACAAAGAAAGACACGCGTTGAAAATCGTGACTGTCTACGACCATGAGTTTGCTGCTTCCTCATAAGACTCGCACACAGAGAATAAGATAGTGGAAAAGTAGTAGAAATATCACGGGACTAGGAAATTTTTGACATGTTAATAATTTTTAATAAGACGCCCGGTACAGATAGAAATGAATCCATAATGAATGAGACCACGGAGAAATGAATAGCGGATTCTCAAGTTCACCCATAACCTCATAAATGGGGCCCCCTCCCTGTGCTGCCTCACGAGCTTCGTCAGCGCGAAACGAAAGGTGGTCCCCAGCGACAGGTTGTGCCTTCCTGCTCCATTCCAGGCTCCCCCGCCCTCCGAGAGCGAGCCTCACCTGCCCCCGCGGCCCGGCTCCTGTCTGCTAGTCTTCATTACCCAACAGATGACCTATCTGATAGGCGTCCCGCTTCTGCGGGCTCCTGCTGCCAGCCTTCGCTGAGAAGAAAGCCGGCAGCCCTTTCCATCCTCATTCTGCCCCCGTTGCCGTCCTGTTTTTTTTCTAAAGATCGTTTCCGAGCATCGCTTGCGCAGTGGTACCCAGTGGAACAAGCACTGTCTTCTGAACTGACAACTCTGACTTTTCGCTGCTTGTGATTTTTCTAAAGCATGACAACCACTTGTACGAAGACATGGGAAACCTTTTCAGATAAGGAAGTCAGGAAAAAGAAAGGCCTTTCAAGGAACAGAAGTTGTTACAGCAAGAGCCGAACAAAACAAGTCTCTTATGTATTAATTTAATTTGGCTGCAACTTTCGGGTAGCAAAAGAAATTAGAATCACGCCATCCATGAGAGTGTGTGTGGCGTGTATGGGCTTTAAAAGAGCATTTCGTTTTGACAGATATTAAGAAACATCATATTAGCAACTTAAAAACAGAAGTTTTATCTCGTCCACATTTATACACATGCCATATTGCAATTTTTTTTGATATTCATTGGAAATGATCCGATTTCCAAAACCACATGAGTTTCTTTTCAATCTAGTTCTCAATAAAGTGGAATTTTCTCCAAAATAGATCAAATCTGAATGATGTTTTTCTCCCAAAAAAATATTAAGAAAAGAGTTAATATGTAGAATCTGGAATGCAGCATGGTGATACATGAAAATTGAATGAGATTTTCAGCTGGGAAATTCTATTAATTAAGTGCGATCTTATTTCAGAGAGACAGCAGCATACACAATTACTTCAGAGTCATATCGGATGTTCCTGCCATTATTAGAGGAATCCACTGCCTATAAGTCAATCACAACAAACTCTCCATATTTCCCCAAATTTAAAATCAGACCAACTAGTGGACGCTGGGCACCCCTTTCTCTCTGCATCCCAGAGAACAAATTCCTAAGAGTCCCTCAGACTCAGGGAAGCCCTCGATCACTCTCAACCGGCAGAGCTGAAATCACTTCATATCGCCTAACTGGGGCCAACAGGCTTGACGCTCATATTTAGAATCAGAAACGAGACTTTCCAAAGCACAAGAAATGCCGTTCGAATCACAGTACGAGGAGTCGCTTCGTCCTTGAAACACAAGCGATCAAATGACGAGCTGGCGTTTCTAGCACGATTAACCGGGACCACGTTGACGCCCGGGTCACCTGAGCGAGACGGTGTGGGGCACTCGAGCGCCGGACACAGGGTGCGGAGTCTGCACACCCCACGCCGCCCAGCTGGGCCGGCCGGTGACCTCACCACGCTTCCTGGACAATGCCCTTTTTTAACGTCCAGTTCAACCCTCGGATCCATTTGAAGGTCGTTGGACATGTCCCCACCACACCGCTCACGTGCCAAGCCTGGAAAGGAAGCCCTCATGCGAAGAGGGCCTGGGCACAGCGCCCCCTAAGCCGCCCGCTGCTTCCCCAATGCTGCCGACAGCGAAGCCCCAGGAACGGTGACACGGCGGTACAGCGACGCGTGCGCTCGCCCGGCCAGCACGTGCAACAAGTGGCTCTCTGTCACCTTCCCAAGACCCTTCCAAGCAAAGCAAGGAAGGAAGTGGTCAGAGCCCCCCACTCCACCCACCCCACCCCTACCGATCCCCAGCCTTTGTTCTTACAGGCAGGAGGACAAAGGGTGGGATCCATAACTCCGTAGCCTCCTCGGCAAGCACCGCGTGGGCGTGGGCGAAAGGAAGGCTCCAAGCCCCGTCCCCTGCAGCTCTGGGGGCTGTGCCCTGAGTCCCGGCCACTCTCTGGCCCCAGGGATGGTCCCAGGCAGACCGCGGACGTGTACACCCTACCAGGGAGAAGCAGGAAGGAGCCTCCACCGCCCCATGACACCTGATGGGCCCCGGGACCTGAGGTTTACGACGCTAGATCCTATTTTCTAAGGTTTCTGTTTTGTATCTTCCAGCTTGCGGACAGATTAAGGGTTCTCGGTAAACATTCGTCACCAAGCTTTTTAGTGTCAAGAAATCGTTTTCTCATTTTCAGGATCTACATTACGTCACGGCCATGAGTTCTACCTAAAATATTTGTCCGATAAGAAACAGCCCGAACTCATGGAGGAGCGGTGTCCACCCAGAGAGCAGCCTTGTGCCCCCGCCCCGTGTCACGGAAGCGATCTCCTGTAGCTGTCACCCCCTCTCTGTGCCCCTCTGGCCCACGAGTTGCCCCATAGGTCTTTCTCCCAAGTTTTCCCTGAACCACCCATTCCTCCCCGTTCCCACAGCTGCCCCACCCCAGGCACCTATCACCTCTCTCCTCGATCCCTGCCATCCTTACCAGATCGTCTCACTGGTCCCCAGAAGTCTCCCTCCACCCATGTCCCCAGAGCTAACCTGACCACGCGGGGGATGCGTGCCCCCGCCCGCCCGGACACATCTGCCGCTCCTGTCATCGGTCTGCAGGATGGCATCCAACTCCCCCGAATGCAGTGAGAGGCCTTCCCAGGCTGGCTGCAGCCACCTTTCTGGCCTTGTCTCTAGCTGCTCCATCGGACATTACCGTAAGCTTTAGCCACACAGCATAAATGCGTGATGCTGTCTCACTGGGGGACAGTTCCATCAGTGGCCCCAGGGAACTATGCCTCTCGGTATTTCTGCCATTCTGCAGTCTCCTTCCACATGGATCCTGGCCTTGGTCACGTGAGTTGCTTTGGCCAGTGGGGCATCCTCAAGCAGGGGCTTTCTAAGCCTTTGCACCATGGGGCCTTCCCAAAAGCCTTCTTCCTGGAGCCCTGAGCTGCCATATAAAGAGGACCAGCCACTCTGCTGAAGAGACTACAAAGAAAGGCCACGTGAAGAGCCACATGGAAAAAAGATGCTCAGACCTACATGAAGAGCAAGGGAGGTCCAGCCAGGCCGATGTCCCATTGAGCCTCCAGATGACCCCATTCCCAGCTGGGTCTGACTGCATCTGCCTGAGGCCAGCAGAAGCACCACCCAGATGAACTCATGTGCACGACCTCCAAAACCACTTCGCCCCTCCAGGCGTCCATGTGCTTGACTACAAAATTAATACAAGATCGTCTCTGAGGCTCTCCTGATTGTCACCAGCAGTGCCGAAAGGGGGAAGACTCGCAGTACGGGGAGCATGGTTTATGGGCAAAGACACACAACGAGGGGTTCCTTTCTGGGCACCAAGGTGTGCCAGCCTGGGATTCAGGACATGTGGGTTCTGACCCTGGGCCTGTCCCAACTAGCCGTGTGAAACCAGACAAGGCTCATCTGCAAAAGATGGTCTGCATTTCTCAAAACAGTTCTGCCAAGCACAGAGTGGGAGTTGGGGGGTGGGGGGAAGGGCCTTCCGGAGCAAGGAGCGCCCCCACCTCGCTTCAACCAGGGGGTTCCTCTATAGCTTCGCTGAGCAAATAGCTCCCAGGCTTTAAAAAAACACTGGTCTATCTCCCAATCCTTCCTCTAAGTCTTCCTAGCGAAAGAATTAAAGTATATAATCTGGTTTCAGTAGTAATCACTCAAGCATCTTTTCATTAATTCGTTAAAGAGCGGAGCGTGTACTCTTTGCAAGCACAATGCCCAGCGCTGCAGGAGAGGAAGACACATAATAAAAAAAAAACATATAATAAAAAAAAAAATTAGTCACAGATTAAATTAATTTTTATACCTTTCACACAAATTAACACAAAAGAGATCATATGTCTACATGTAAAACACAAATTGGACGTTAACATAGGAGGACATCTAGGTGACCTTGGTTTGTGATGACTTTTTCGATACAACACCCAAAATATAACCTATGAAACAAACAAAAAACTAAGTTGGAGCTTCCGGTCAAGATGGCGGAGTAGGTAGACACTGCCTTCACCAACTCTCATGACCACATCAAAATTACAACCAAACTACAGAATAACCATCATTGAGCACCATGTGAAATCTAGCTGAACAGAAGTCCTATAACTGGTAGGAGGGGCAGAGACACGGAACAGGCTGGTCCCACTTACATGTGGCAGTTGGGAATCTGAAGGGCTATCTCGGCAGTGGGGGGTTCCCCTGGAGGAGCGAGGGGTCCCAGCCCCACACCAGGCTCCCAGCCCCACACCAGGCTCCTAGCCCTGAGTTCTAGTGCCAGGAAGAGAGGTCCCCCCACCTCTAGCTGTGAAAAACAGCCAGGATTGTGAAGGAGTGATACAGAGGGCACCTGGAATTCCTTTTAAAGGGCCCCCATGGACTTACCACTGACGGACTCACTCGCTCTGAGCACCAGCACTGGGGTAGCTGCTCAAAAAGTACCAGGAACACACAGGGAGGAACTGAGTTGTCTGGCTTCAGGGAGAGGGCTGGAGGGGCAGCTTTCTCCTGGAGAGAAGTGCTGGCAGAGGGCACTGTCCCTTTGTAGGCCCTCCCCGACTCAGCATGCAGACACAGGTGGGAGTCATATCTGAGTCTCCTGGCTGACTCCTTTTGCCCCGCCCAGGTGATTCCCTGAGACCCCGCCCCTTCCGGCTTGCAGACCCGCCCAAGCCAAGGGCTTTTCCATTCAAACGGTCTGTCTCGGCTCCTGCTGCAGGCTTTCCTAAAATCTCTCACAGG
>NW_024349802.1:2886258-2900550 GCF_902729225.1 Pteropus medius
GGCGAGTGTGTGCGTGTATGCACGCATGTGTGTGAGTGTGTGCATGCACGTGTGCTTGCGCATTGTGAGTGCGTGCGCGTGTGCATATATGAGTGTGTGTGCACGCGTGCGCATCAAAGAAGGGAGCAGCAGGCCCTGTTGGAGCCGGCGGGCGGGGGTGGTCCTGAGGGTGAGAGCGCAGACTTAGGGGTCCCAGGCATGCGGCCACACCCCCACATTCAGGCCAGGAAGGCGGTGGCTCTGGGGAGGTGACCCCTCCTCGTGGCCCCTCAAGGATCAGGCCTGGACTGCCCTGTCACGACCCTTTTGTCCAGCCCATGGGTGCCGGGGAGGTCTGGGGAGCAGCCTCCAGGTGCCCTTCCCCAGGGGGCCAGAGCTCAAAGCACCAGGGGCTCCATGCTGCCCCAACAGTATTTTCCTAATCAGCCCTTTCTTGGAGACTGAAATGTCCACATTTCTCTAACGCATCTGATCGAAACATCAGAGGCTCTCTGCTGAACCGCAAGCACAGTAACAGGAAGGTGCTGTCACAAATAGCTTTGAATAAGTTCATCATCTCCAGGCACCGGGCGGAGGTAGAAGGAGGAACCAGGGCCGAGGAGAGGCCTGAGAGCGGCCGGGAGCCGACAGGGTAGCGGAAGCCAAGGCGGTTGGCGTGCTCCCCAACTTTACCGTGTCCGTCTCTCTCACGGTGTGAAGTGGGTGCTCGGTCTTGGCCGCTCATGGACTCTCTCCAACATAAACCAGGCTCGTCCCTCACCCCTCATCCCCCATCCCTCGTCCCCCGTCCCTGGTCCACACAGGACACGAGTCCACTCAGGAAAGGCGCTCGCGGCCCAGCCCCCTCCAGGCCAGCAGGCACCAGGACAGAGGTGCACAGCACACCCAAGCCGCCACTTCCCGAAGCCTGTCTTTACGGTGGAGCACGGAGGGTCTTTTTTTATGAGCTCACCTTTTGGCCTAAGCAGGAAGATTAAAGAATTTAGGCCTAGCAATTTGGAGGGTTTTCTGGCTTAAAAAGTAGAAAATACATGTGTAAGCCTGATTTTAAACATCATAATCTCCTTATCGCAGAGTGTTGACAGCACGTAAAATACAGACAGCGAGAATAATCGAGCTATTTAGCGCCGGTTAACTTCTTTTTCTTTTAGATTGCCAGAAAGATTAAATCCTAAAATGTGGGCACACAGACTTTTTCGATATGAATTTTAAATTATTCAAACAACCTGCACATATAAAAGCAAACATGTACTGTGTCTCTTTTGCAAAGCATAGTCATTGGATCACCAAACTATTGCTGCTACAGTAAGACGTACAGTTAGCGTCTATTTGTTTTAATTTCCCCATTCTAAGATACACACTAATATTTAATTTCCCCATTCTAATATGTGTGTACATAATGCATACTACACCTGTGCAGTTATATATACACGGTACACAGTAATATATGTACGAGATACATACTAGGTATATAGATAGAGACAGAGACAGATAAATAGATAGAGATGGCTACATATACAGATACATGTAGATTAGACATAGATATAAACACACATACACACACTGCTTTAACAAAGTTACTAGCAAATTAATTGCCAGATAACGGGGTACGACCTATTGAGAAGCATAATTGCTGTCCTATTTTAGCTTTCCCCACCTATTTTAATGCACACATTTGCAGAGCCACGCAAATAAGCCAATCCATCTTTTATTACCCATCGCCACAAATTCTTAATTCCTAATTCCCTCTTAAATGCCCCTGGTGACTTGGCGCTGACAGCAATTTGTTTAAGATAGATATTTACTGCTGGGTCCCCTGGCCGGGCCTGCACGTCGGGAGGCAGAAAGCAAAGAATCATAGTCCGTCAGATTGTTTGTGAAGGAGGGCGGGCTTGATGAATGATGCATGTGTGCGTGCAAGGCACTGGCCACGGCCACGGCCGCTGATGAATGGCCAGCGCCACATCCAGGCGCCCATCCCCACCCACGGTTCTCCAGCTGAGTGGTCCAAGGGCATGAAACGCTGGCCGCCGCGGCCACGGGCATGTGCGCCGGCCGGCCAACACAGGAGAGATGACTGACTCTCCTCACTGAGCCCAAGTGCTCCTTATGGGCTCCAGCAGACCGACCAGAGCGGTCGGCTCCTGGGAGACACAGCCTGGTCCATGTGGTCGCAGTGTGTTTCTTAAAAGATCCACCTCAAAAATTCTGTATCACGGGGGCTTTTGCCCGAGTGAGTCTGGCTGAAAGGCCCCTGCTCTGTCTCCCACACTCTCCTGAGTAGATAGAAGACCAGGGCTGGGGTCTCCGTGTTGGAAGGGCCAAACTCACAGGCGTTCCTGCTTCCCTGTGCTCAGTCAAGGGTGAGGGCCGCCCCAGGACCCAGCCAGCCCAGGCCAGCCCCAGCCACAGCCCTCCCAGCAGTTCTAAGTCAGCAGATGGCTTTTTGCAAGACAAAGATGACAAATGAAACTTTCTTGTAGAAACCCAAAGCATAATGGTTCAATGAAGTCACCATGATTCTTAACTGGATAGTCACGAATCAACTTTCATGGAGGATGCATCTTTTGTTTGTTTGGTTTGTTTTTTTTGAAAGCAGTGCATTTTATGAGCGGAGCAACGTGAGGCAGATACTCCTTAACAAAGAAAGACACGCGTTGAAAATCGTGACTGTCTACGACCATGAGTTTGCTGCTTCCTCATAAGACTCGCACACAGAGAATAAGATAGTGGAAAAGTAGTAGAAATATCACGGGACTAGGAAATTTTTGACATGTTAATAATTTTTAATAAGACGCCCGGTACAGATAGAAATGAATCCATAATGAATGAGACCACGGAGAAATGAATAGCGGATTCTCAAGTTCACCCATAACCTCATAAATGGGGCCCCCTCCCTGTGCTGCCTCACGAGCTTCGTCAGCGCGAAACGAAAGGTGGTCCCCAGCGACAGGTTGTGCCTCCCTGCTCCATTCCAGGCTCCCCCGCCCTCCGAGAGCAAGCCTCACCTGCCCCCGCGGCCCGGCTCCTGTCTGCTAGTCTTCATTACCCAACAGATGACCTATCTGATAGGCGTCCCGCTTCTGCGGGCTCCTGCTGCCAGCCTTCGCTGAGAAGAAAGCCGGCAGCCCTTTCCATCCTCATTCTGCCCCCGTTGCCGTCCTGTTTTTTTTCTAAAGATCGTTTGCGAGCATCGCTTGCGCAGTGGTACCCAGTGGAACAAGCACTGTCTTCTGAACTGACAACTCTGACTTTTCGCTGCTTGTGATTTTTCTAAAGCATGACAACCACTTGTACGAAGACATGGGAAACCTTTTCAGATAAGGAAGTCAGGAAAAAGAAAGGCCTTTCAAGGAACAGAAGTAGTTACAGCAAGAGCCGAACAAAACAAGTCTCTTATGTATTAATTTAATTTGGCTGCAACTTTCGGGTAGCAAAAGAAATTAGAATCACGCCATCCATGAGAGTGTGTGTGGCGTGTATGGGCTTTAAAAGAGCATTTCGTTTTGACAGATATTAAGAAACATCATATTAGCAACTTAAAAACAGAAGTTTTATCTCGTCCACATTTATACACATGCCATATTGCAATTTTTTTTGATATTCATTGGAAATGATCCGATTTCCAAAACCACATGAGTTTCTTTTCAATCTAGTTCTCAATAAAGTGGAATTTTCTCCAAAATAGATCAAATCTGAATGATGTTTTTTCTCCCCAAAAAAATATTAAGAAAAGAGTTAATATGTAGAGTCTGGAATGCAGCATGGTGATACATGAAAATTGAATGAGATTTTCAGCTGGGAAATTCTATTAATTAAGTGCGATCTTATTTCAGAGAGACAGCAGCATACACAATTACTTCAGAGTCATATCGGGTGTTCCTGCCATTATTAGAGGAATCCACTGCCTGTAAGTCAATCACAACAAACGCTCCATATTTCCCCAAATTTAAAATCAGACCAACTAGTGGACGCTGGGCACCCCTTTCTCTCTGTATCCCAGAGAACAAATTCCTAAGAGTCCCTCAGACTCAGGGAAGCCCTCGATCACTCTCAACCGGCAGAGCTGAAATCACTTCATATCGCCTAACTGGGGCCAACAGGCTTGACGCTCATATTTAGAATCAGAAACGAGACTTTCCAAAGCACAAGAAATGCCATTCGAATCACAGTACGAGGAGTCGCTTCGTCCTTGAAACACAAGCGATCAAATGACGAGCTGGCGTTTCTAGCACGATTAACTGGGACCACGTTGATGCCCGGGTCACCTGAGCGAGACGGTGTGGGGCACTCGAGCGCCGGACACAGGGTGCGGAGTCTGCACACCCCACGCCGCCCAGCTGGGCCGGCCGGTGACCTCACCACGCTTCCTGGACAATGCCCTTTTTTAACGTCCAGTTCAACCCTCGGATCCATTTGAAGGTCGTTGGACATGTCCCCACCACACCGCTCACGTGCCAAGCCTGGAAAGGAAGCCCTCATGCGAAGAGGGCCTGGGCACAGCGCCCCCTAAGCCGCCCGCTGCTTCCCCAATGCTGCCGACAGCGAAGCCCCAGGAACGGTGACACGGCGGTACAGCGACGCGTGCGCTCGCCCGGCCAGCACGTGCAACAAGTGGCTCTCTGTCACCTTCCCAAGACCCTTCCAAGCAAAGCAAGGAAGGAAGTGGTCAGAGCCCCCCACTCCACCCACCCCACCCCTACCGATCCCCAGCCTTTGTTCTTACAGGCAGGAGGACAAAGGGTGGGATCCATAACTCCGTAGCCTCCTCGGCAAGCACCGCGTGGGCGTGGGCGAAAGGAAGGCTCCAAGCCCCGTCCCCTGCAGCTCTGGGGGCTGTGCCCTGAGTCCTGGCCACTCTCTGGCCCCAGGGACGGTCCCAGGCAGACCGCGGACGTGTACACCCTACCAGGGAGAATCAAGAAGGAGCCTCCACCGCCCCATGACACCTGATGGGCCCCGGGACCTGAGGTTTACGACGCTAGATCCTATTTTCTAAGGTTTCTGTTTTGTATCTTCCAGCTTGCGGACAGTTTAAGGGTTCTCAGTAAACATTCGTCACCAAGCTTTCGTATTTTTAGTGTCAAGAAATCGTTTTCTCATTTTCAGGATCTACATTATGTCACGGCCATGAGTTCTACCTAAAATATTTGTCTGATAAGGAACAGCCCGAACTCATGGAGGAGCGGTGCCCACCCAGAGAGCAGCCTTGTCCCCCGCCCCGTGTCACAGAAGCGATCTCCTGTAGCTGTCACCCCCTCTCTGTGCCCCTCTGGCCCACGAGTTGCCCCATAGGTCTTTCTCCCAAGTTTTCCCTGAACCACCCATTCCTCCCCGTTCCCACAGCTGCCCCACCCCAGGCACCTATCACCTCTCTCCTCGATCCCTGCCATCCTTACCAGATCGTCTCACTGGTCCCCAGAAGTCTCCCTCCACCCACGTCCCCTGAGCTAACCTGACCACGCGGGGGATGCGTGCCCCCGCCCGCCCGGACACATCTGCCGCTCCTGTCATCGGTCTGCAGGATGGCATCCAACTCCCCCGAATGCAGTGAGAGGCCTTCCCAGGCTGGCTGCAGCCACCTTTCTGGCCTCGTCTCTAGCTGCTCCATCGGACATTACCGTAAGCTTTAGCCACACAGCATAAATGCGTGATGCTGTCTCACTGGGGGACAGTTCCATCGGTGGCCCCAGGGGACTATGCCTCTCGGTATTTCTGCCATTCTGCAGTCTCCTTCCACGTGGATCCTGGCCTTGGTCATGTGAGTTGCTTTGGCCATTGGGGCATCCTCAAGCAGGGGCTTTCTAAGCCCTTGCACCGTGGGGCCTTCCCACAAGCCTTCTTCCTGGAGCCCTGAGCTGCCATATAAAGAGGACCAGCCACTCTGCTGAAGAGACTACAAAGAAAGGCCACATGAAGAGCCACATGGAAAAAAGATGCTCAGACCTACATGAAGAACAAGGGAGGTCCAGCCAGGCCGATGTCCCATTGAGCCTCCAGATGACCCCATTCCCAGCTGGGTCTGACTGCATCTGCCTGAGGCCAGCAGAAGCACCACCCAGATGAACTCATGTGCACGACCTCCAAAACCACTTCGCCCCTCCAGGCGTCCATGTGCTTGACTACAAAATTAATACAAGATCATCTCTGAGGCTCTCCTGATTGTCACCAGCAGTGCCAAAAGGGGGAAGACTCGCAGTACGGGGAGCATGGTTTATGGGCAAAGACACACAACGAGGGGTTCCTTTCTGGGCACCAAGGAGTGCCAGCCTGGGATTCAGGACATGTGGGTTCTGACCCTGGGCCTGTCCCAACTAGCCGTGTGAAACCAGACAAGGCTCATCTGCAAAAGATGGTCTGCATTTCTCAAAACAGTTCTGCCAAGCACAGAGCACAGAGTGGGAGTTGGGGGGTGGGGGGAAGGGCCTTCCGGAGCAAGGAGCGCCCCCACCTCGCTTCAACCAGGGGGTTCCTCTATAGCTTCGCTGAGCAAATAGCTCCCAGGCTTTAAAAAAACACTGGTCTATCTCCCAATCCTTCCTCTAAGTCTTCCTAGCGAAAGAATTAAAGTATATAATCTGGTTTCAGTAGTAATCACTCAAGCATCTTTTCATTAATTCGTTAAAGAGCGGAGCGTGTACTCTTTGCAAGCACAATGCCCAGCGCTGCAGGAGAGGAAGACACATAATAAAAAAAAACATATAATAAAAAAAAAAATTAGTCACAGATTAAATTAATTTTTATACCTTTCACACAAATTAACACAAAAGAGATCATATGTCTACATGTAAAACACAAATTGGATGTTAACATAGGAGGACATCTAGGTGACCTTGGGTTTGTGATGACTTTTTCGATACAACACCCAAAATATAACCTATGAAACAAACAAAAAACTAAGTTGGAGCTTCCGGTCAAGATGGCGGAGTAGGTAGACACTGCCTTCACCAACTCTCATGACCACATCAAAATTACAACCAAACTACAGAATAACCATCATTGAGCACCATGTGAAATCTAGCTGAACAGAAGTCCTATAACTGATAGGAGGGGCAGAGACACGGAACAGGCTGGTCCCACTTACATGTGGCAGTTGGGAATCTGAAGGGCTATCTCGGCAGTTGGGGGGGGTTCCCCTGGAGGAGCGAGGGGTCCCAGCCCCACACCAGGCTCCCAGCCCCACACCAGGCTCCTAGCCCTGAGTTCTAGTGCCAGGAAGAGAGGTCCCCCCACCTCTAGCTGTGAAAAACAGCCAGGATTGTGAAGGAGTGATACAGAGGGCACCTGGAATTCCTTTTAAAGGGCCCCCATGGACTTACCACTGACGGACTCACTCGCTCTGAGCACCAGCACTGGGGTAGCTGCTCAAAAAGTACCAGGAACACACAGGGAGGAACTGAGTTGTCTGGCTTCAGGGAGAGGGCTGGAGGGGCAGCTTTCTCCTGGAGAGAAGTGCTGGCAGAGGGCCCTGTCCCTTTGTAGGGCCCTCCCCGACTCAGCATGCAGACACAGGTGGGAGTCATATCTGAGTCTCCTGGCTGACTCCCTTTGCCCCGCCCAGGTGATTCCCTGAGACCCCGCCCCTTCCGGCTTGCAGACCCGCCCAAGCCAAGGGCTTTTCCATTCAAACGGTCTGTCTCGGCTCCTGCTGCAGGCTTTCCTAAAATCTCTCACAGGTTTACAAACTCCAAACTAGCAGCATCTGGCCTCGGCATGCCCACATACTGCTTGCTGAGCAGCCCCAATCCCGGCACTAGTGGCAGCTGGCCTCAGATCATAGTTCGGCCTCTTAAGGCACCTCCAAGCCCAGCTCAGGCAGTGAACGCCTGCGGATCTCTTAGTGGCTCATGCCAGGTGGCCTCGAATAGGGCACAGGCTGTGGCTGAACTTGGCCTACGGAGATGCCCCTCCCAGGAGGCCCCAGCCTGCATGCCCAGTGGCCGGGTTTGGTCTGAGCCAGAGTACTACCCAGGGCCACACCCAAGGACAACACGTTCAAAGGGCAGACTGTGCAGGCACCAGAGCCCTGCAAAAGCAAATCCTGCTCCGTGGGGTTGGCCCCTGCACAGCAGCTCCTCCTCCGCTGCCACGGCCAGTCCTCACAGCCAGTCAGCCCCAGGGTCAAGCCCTCTCATTGACATAAAAATAGCAAACAAGGCTCAACTACAACAGGAGGGCACACACGAGCCACACAAGGGACACACCTGGAGTACTCAGCTCAGGGGACCACGTAGATTGCACCACCGGACTCCACAAAACACCTGCTCCATAAGGCCACTCTACCAAGACTGGGAGACATAGCAACTCTACCTAATATATAGAACCAAATGCAGAGAGGCAGCCAAAGTGGGGAGACAAAGAAATATGTCCCACATAAAAGAACAGAACAAAGCTCCAGAAAAAAAAAAATTCAACAAAATAGAGACAGGCAATCTACCAGATGCAGAGTTCAAAACACTAGTTATAAGGAGGTTCGATGAACTAAGTGGAAGAGGAGATGAACTCGGCGAGAACCTTAACAAAGATAGAAACTAGAAAAAAGAACCAGTGAGAAACGAAGAATACAATGACCGACACGAAGACGACCTTAGGAATCGGCAGTGAATTAGACGAAGCGGAGGATCGAAACAGCAATTCAGAGGATCAGGGAGCAGGAAACACCCGATCAGAACAGCAATGAGAAGAAAGAATCCAAAAAACTGAGGGCCGTATATGAGGCCTCGGGGACAGCGTCAAGTGTACCAACATTCACATCATAAGGATACCAGGAGAAGAGAGAGCAAGGAATTGAAAATCTATTTGAAGAAATAATGACCGAAAGCTTTCCTAACCCGGTGAAGGAAATAGACATATAACCCCAAGAAGCTCAGAGTCCCAAACAAGATGAACCCAAAGAGGCCCACACCAAGACACATTGTGATTAAAATGCCAAAGGTTAACGACAAAGAGACAACTTTCAAAGCAGAAAGAGAAAAGCAGTTAGTTATCTACAAGTTCCCATAAGACTGTCGGCTGATTTCTCCACAGAAACTTTGCAGCCCAGAAGAGATTGGCACAAAATGGTTAAAGTGATGAAAAGCCAGCGCCTACCACCCAGATGACTCCACCCAGCAAAGCTGTCATTTAAAATTGAAGGACAGATAAAGAGCTTCCCAGGCAAGAAAAAGCTAAAGCAGTTCATCACCAACAAGACAGCACTACAGGAAATGTGGAGGGACTTTTTTAAGAAGAAGAAAAAAGAAAAAAAGGTCAAAAATGTGAATAAATGGCAGTAGCTACATATCTATCAACGATTACTTTAGATATAAATGGATTAAATGTTCCAATCAAAAGACAGGGTGGCTGACTACATAAGAAAACAAGACCCTTACATTTGCTGCCTGTAAGAGAACCACTTCAGATCAAAAGACACACGCAGACTGAACGGAAAGGGATGGAAAAAGATGTTTTATAAAAATGAAAACAAACAAAAAAATTTAGCAATACTTATACCAGACAAAATAGACTTTAAAACAAAGGTTAAAACAAGAGACAAAGAGAGATCCAGTTATCCCACTTCTGGAGAGTTATCCAAAGAAACCCGAAACACTACTTTAAAGAGACATGTGAATCCATATGTTAACTGCAGCATTATCTACAATAACCAAGATATGGAGGCCACCTGGGTGTCCATCCATGGATGGATGGATAAGGAAGAGGTGGTGCACATATACAATGGCATATTACTCAGCCATAAAAAAGAATGACATCTTGCCCTCTGCAACAACATGGATGGACCTAGAGGGTATCGTGTTGAGTGGAATAAGTCAGACAGAGAAAGACAAATGCCACGCGAGTTCATTTACATGTAGAATCTAAAGAACAAAAAACGAACAGAAAAACAGAAACAAACTCATAAATACAGAGAACATTTTGACCACTGCCAGATGGGAGGACGTTTGGGGTGAGTGAAAAGAAGTACAAATTGGTAGTTACAAAATAGTTATGGGGATGTAAAGTATAACATAAGGAACATAGTCGATAATATTATAATAACTATGTATGGTGTCAGATGGGTACTAGATTTAACAGGTTGATCACTTCGTAAGTTACGTAAATGTCTAAACACCATGTTGGAACTAATATAATATTGTATGCAGACTGTAATTTGAAAATAAAAGTTATTAAATAAAACAAAAGAAAACAAACAACCCAAATAGACAATATCTGACCAGACATCTTACCAGAGAAGATATGCAGTTGGCATATGAGTATGTAAAAAGATGCTCAATATCATATATATTAGGGAATTGCAAATTAAACAATAATGAGATATCAGTAAACAACTATCAGAATGGCTAAAACCCAAAGCACTGACAACACCAAATGCTGGAGAAGATATGGAACAATAGGAAGTCTCATGTAGGGCTCGTAATAATGCAGCACAGTTCAGCCACTTGAACGACTGGTAATTCATTACACAGCTAAGCAGAGATTCGCCATCAATTCAGCAATCACGCTCCTGAGTATTTACTCAAATGAACTGCAAACTTAGGTACATATAAAAGCCTGTGCATGAATGGTTATTCATAATTACCAAAAATTGGAAGCGACCAAGACGCCCGTCAATAAGTGAATGAATAAACTGCAGTATAGCCAATGAACCTTATTCAGCGATGAGAATGAGCTCTCCAGCCATGGAAAGACACACAGGACTCTTAAATGCCTATGCTAAATGAAGGAAGCCAGTCTGAAAAGCCACACAGTATGATTCTAACTCTTTGATTTTCTGGAAAAGGCAAAACTATAGAGACGGTAAAAAGTCAGTGGTTGCCAGGGGTTGGGGGAAAGGAAGGGTGAGTGAATAGGGGGAGCATAAGGGATTTTTAGGGTGGCAAAATCATTCCGTATGATGCTATCATGGTGGACACATGATGTTGTGTATTTGTCAAAACCCATACAACTATACAATCCAAATCCTAATGTAAACGGTAGACTATAATTAATTAAAATGTATCAATTTTGGTTCATCAGTTGTAGCAAATGTACCACACTAATGCCAGATGGTAAAAATGGGGGAGACTGTGACACGGGTGGGGTGGCACTGGGAACTCTGAGCTTTCTGCACAGTTTTCCATAAACCTAAAACTGCTCTACAGAAATTAAGTCTATTAATTTTAAAAATATAGAAAACAGTTTTGAAACATCTAAATAAACTGACATTCTACATTCATGGCTTGGCAGACAACATTGCTAAGTCCCAGTTCCTGTAACTTGTAGCAAGTCCAGAAGTGGCAGTCTCAAAATTGGTCCTTCTTCAAGACCGTTTTGGTGTGCTCAGTTGTCGGATCAACACAGGAATGTAGCAGCAGCTTGTCAACTTCTTAAAAAAAAGAAAAGGCAGCTGGGTTTTGGTGCGTTTTGTATTAAATCTGTAGATCAACATTGAGATGATTTGCTCGTATATCAAATAGCTGTGTTCTTATTATTAAATGACTTATTCCTCGAAAATAGGATTCTTGAATTAGTAAACACAAGAATATGGTTCAAGTCGCTGCCCGTGAACTCCTAAAACGTTCTTTCACATTCCTTTCCCTGAAGGAGCTGGCAGGTCCCCACCACGCCCGGTCCTGCCGCGGGATCCCCCCGCCCCCACTCCGTGGTGCTGCTCACAGACCCCTCACAGTGGAAAAGGGGAGAAAGCCCTCCCAGATGGTTCCTCCATCTTCCCCTGAATCACCACTGTCACCGAGGCACTTCATTGCTGTCTTTAATAGCTCACAAGTGGCTCCTTCTGGAACCGATGGCAGAGCAAGGCACGGCTCAGCTGCAGGGATGCTGAGGCAGCGGGCTGGCACGCACCGCTGGAAAGCGGGCGGCAGGAGGCCCACTAAGAGCCCACTGGCCTGGGAGCCCAGATCGGCGCCCGGGCTGCCTTTGATAGGGCCGTGCGCTGCCAAGCCTCAATTAGTCAGCCTGTAATACAGTTGGTTCTGGCATTAGTGCCGAGACAAATAAATCAAAGGATTGTCTCAAACAGGAGTGAGCCCCTGACCACGGTATTTGGAGAGGCGGGCGCGTCCCCACCCCACTTCGCCTGGGGTCGTTAGAACGAAAAAGCCCTCTGGAATGCCTCGCCCTCCAGCGATGTTTCCAAACCATGTTCAGGGTCTGGATTCACGCATCTAGACACCGTGCGACACATGCAGATTGCCCAGACAAAAGGAGGTGCGGGCTTTCCAAGGGCACCTGGGCACTAGCCACTCGCCCCGTTCCAGGGGACGCTTGGCTGCGCAGCGCCGGGTGGGCAGGCCTCCCTCTGAAGCACTCGGCCCCGCCAGCTCCTGCTCTCAGCGCCATTCGGTCAGAGAGTCTGCGGGATTACATTTATTACGAATGTGATTCGTCTCTAATTCCGCGGTCACACGGAGGCGTGTTGCCCGCAGCTCTGGCGGTTGAGGACAGTGCCAGCATAACCTCTGGGCGTTGTTTGAAAGCCTTTTATTCAAGCGGTTCATAGCAAAAAGGAAGTAATCTAGGACCCTCCAGATAGAGGGAACTGCAAACATCGCACTGCTTTTGTTTAAAAAAAAAAAAGAAGAAGAAGAAAGGCTATTTTAACCTACTTAGCCTATTTTAAAGAATGCCAGTCCAGCTGCATCTTCGCCTGTTGCAGTGGTGGTGGAATCTGTTTCACATGCTGCTCTAAGGAGGGGCGCGGGGCAGGAGCCCAGGCTGGACTGGGAAATACGTGGGCACGTGGAGAAATCCACACTGGGGACAGATAGAAGTGACGGTGTCTTTTAAGCAACGCCTGAGGATGCAAACGGCAAGAAACCAAACCAGAAAGTGCCAGTTCCGGTACCGGTGTGCGCCGAGGCTCAGCCGCATCTTGGCGACACATCCAGACCACACAGTGCGATGGGCATGAAAATCAAGCACAGGGCAAGAGTCCGAAGACCTGTCTCAAGTCACACCCTGGCCTGAGACTTTGGAGAGGGGTCCTTTCCAAGCAGTGATGCCTGTGGAGAGTGGAGCCGGGGTGGACTCGCTGCGGATGGGGAGAGACCCGCGTGACAAGCGCAGAGCACAGCTTTCTGGCCCAGCAGCTCGGGGCGCATGGATCTGCTCCGGGTGAGGGTGTCCAAACCATCACGCAACAGACCCCGGCCCGCACAAAACGCCAGCCGGGATGCCGTAAGATCTCGTGTCCATAGCTAATTCGAAATTGCTATCTTTTCTTTTTTAATGACTCAGCACAGGCCCACGGTAGATTTGCACGCTCATGCACTACCGGCAAAATTATAAACTGGTACAGCCTTTCTGAAAATTAAATAACACCAGTGTTTGGACTGGGACATTATACAACCGTTAACGGCATATTCAAAACTAAACTTGACTATAATTAAAAAGAAATTTTTAAAAAATAAAAAAGAATAACACGAAACGTTTTTTTTAAAATGATCTTGACTGACAAGGAAATTTTTCCCAATTCATGTTAAATTAATGAAACATATATAATACGTTCTGTAGGTGAGCTTCTACATCACGCAGGAGCAAACCGCAGTCGGTGGGCCGGGTCTAACCCGCAGCCTGTCTTATCTTCGGTAAAGCTTTGCGGGCTTATTCACTTGGGTATAATCTATGGCTGTTTTTATATCACAATAGTTGTCACAGAGACCTACCTCCAAAGCCCAGAGGATTTACAATAAAAAAGAAAAAAAAAGATTAATTTTTGGATCCCTGAACTATATAAACACGAAGAAAAAAGACCAGAAAACGCTGTGCATCCTTTGACAATCGCGTGAGTGCTACAGGGCAGCTCAGCTTTAAAGCCGCGCGGGGCGGGGCGGGGCGGGGCGGGGCGGGGCGGCACTGTCCAGTCCAAGAGCCTCGGGAAATTTGAATATTGAAGGCCAGGAAAGGGAGGTCAGGTCGATGATGACGAGGTCACGGGCGATGTGGGAGTCCTGCGGGGGGCCTGGGAAAAGGGCTCCGATGCGGGTTGGCCTACAAAGGTCAGCATGAGACGGCGGAGGGAAAGGGAGCCATGAATACGGGCCGTGCGTACACGACGTTTGTCTGCGAGGTGGAAATTTTAACCACAGGAAATGAACGTGTCAAACTGCTGCTGGTCTCAGGAGGCCGGAAACCCGTCTCAGGCAGTGCTTGACGGCGGAACGGTGAAAACCGGGATTTCAGAGCCCTGGGGGGCGGGGGGCGGGGGGCGGGGATGCTACGCGCCCCGGCCAAAACCTGCAGAAACGACTGTACAGAGGGAAACCCCTTGCGAATTAAAAACGGTTTTCCACG
>NW_024349802.1:2900669-2993008 GCF_902729225.1 Pteropus medius
ACGAGAATGGTTTGTGTGGATGGAGGGAGGGGAGAGCCACGCCGGCCGGGCATCACTCGTGCTGAACGAACTTGACTATCGGTCCTTCCTTCTGGGTGAAGGGGTAAAGGCTGGCGTGCTGGTGCGGATCGAACGAGGAAACCCACTCTCGATCCTCCAGCATCCTCCTTGCTGAGGCCAGAGGATGGGGGGCCATACCGATGCCCCCCAGGACGCCGCTCAGGAGTCGGGGGCAGACTAAAAGCGATGCCACGACCTCACCGACCCCCAGCGCGGGCAGCTCTGGGAAAGCAGCCAATTTGAAGCCCTGAGCTTTATTGTTGTAGGGACATCCCACCGTATTTGCAATCAGCCTTGACTTTGGGTGCCCGGCCCCGGGCGCCCACCACTCCCCGGAAGGAGAAGGAAGCCGGACAGTTCTTTTAAGGATGAATTCACCCCTGCAGCCCCGAAGGCCCGGGAAGGCTGGCAGGACCGAGCAGCAGAGGACGCAGAAGGCCTGGCCGCCAGCGTCTCTCGAACTCGACCCTCCGCCAAGTCTCAAGGTCAATTCTGCTGGACTTTGAGAGAGAGAAATGAAAGCGAGGAGAGCGAGACCCACAGGACGAAGGGCGTGACCTTGACCTTGGCGAGTCCCAGGTCGACCTCGGTGACCCCAGGACAATGACCTTGCTCTCCTGGCAACCTTCCACCCTCTTCGGAGCCCCGCCCCATGCCCGTCTTGCAGAATCAGGTGAAGGTACAAGCAAGGAGAGGAAGAGAGAATGAGGGCTGGAAACTTTGCTCATAGATATTCTTCTGGTGGCGCTCGATGCGGCTGCCTTTGTTTGTGTCGACAATGGATCTTATCTGCGGCGAGGGCTGTGTTCAGGCCTATTATCGCCGCGTATAAAAGGCTCGCAGGCTTGCTCCCCACTTGTTCAGCGGCACCGGGGTGCTACAGCGAATTTAATCGAAGAGGCAGCTCTGGGGAGGCCCTTCCGAGACGGTCCCCTTTCTCCTAATGCTGTTATCTCCCCTTCCTTGTGTTGGGGAGGCATAAAAATCACAAAAAAAGTCATTCTGAGTATATTCTTCCTGATAATTATTGTCAGACTTGGAGATAAGGGCCCTACGTGATGTGATGTGTGTTAGCCGGGCCCCCTGAATGCAAATCCTGCTGCCGCCGAGGCCCAGACAATGATTGCCCGACACCCCGGCCCCCCCGGCATATTGCCACAGACAAGAGAGTGCTTTGATTTCTTGTGTTTCGATAAGGCGCAATCTGGGGGCCTTTATCTCGGCTGTTATATTTAAAGATGACATTCTAGCCCTGCCACCCTGGCTATTGTCTGACCCTCATTGTCACCAAATGTTGTTGTTTAGTCAAACTCACCGGCTTAATGAAAGGCCTGCTCCCAATTTAAGGAAAATTATTTAAATGCAGAGTATCCTATACACTGTGGTTTCAAAAAGAACTAGGTGGTTAATCAAAAGTTAATTGTATAATTCTCATGCAGATTAGGGCCTCTTGCAAACGAATCCCAGGATGTGATTATTAAAAAAAAAATGAGCTTGCCGCCAGTGCACAGGGGCCCACAGCCCGGTAAACAGTCAGCCGGTTTAATTTGTGGTAAACAAAGTGATGATACACTAGGGTCTCCAAAGGAGAAAAAAAGGTGAAAATAAATTAAAGCACAACATACAGATATGATCTTTTTGTTTGAGGCCATCTTTCAAAAACATAAGCTAAATGAATAAAAAGCCATCCATTAATGTTTACCGGAAGCTCAGACCTATACAAAGACTAGCGAGTCCATAATCACGCGGTGATTTTAGGAGGGGGCCTGGGGCAGCAGATGGTCACTCTCCTCTGCCACCTCGACTTCCTTCCTTTCAGAAAGTGACACGGAGGGGTGCCCCCTGCCGAGGCCTGGAGGCTGGAGGAGGCACACCTGACTACCTGGCTTTGTCTTCTCAGAGAATAGCAACTGCGTGCCATGGCGGCTGTGAGTAATCTGCACGCTGGATCAGAGCTTGTGGACGGACTCCTCACAGGCCGGGGGTGGCGGGGAGGGGGCCGCATGAGCCAAATTCCCGACAGGAAGTGGTTTCTGATCAGGAGAAAGAGGAAAGGGGCTCGATCACGTCCCTCTATCCTGGACAGCCAGCCTGTCCCGCGCGGTCTGACCACCCGCCTGGGCTCGCCTCTTCCGGGGGAGAACATTGGGGGGGAGGAGGGGGAAGCCAGGGGGCCCCACGTCTCTCCTGCGGGTCCGGCAGAATGGGCGCTGTCTCAGAGACGCCGCCCCTGGGGAAGGCCAGGCCCCCGCCACCTGTGCTGAGTTATCACCTCAGCGGGGACCTCGGGCCCCGGGCCACGGTGAGTGCTGGCACGCGCACAGCCCTTTCCTTGTCCCCTGCGCCCTGACACCGCAGGATCTGGATGGCACCGGGGCAGGCCGAAGGCGTCACTTTGCACGACAAGCTGCAGAAGGCAGCGGCTGGACATTGTCGCAGCCCTCGCGACACGTGGCGTTCACGCGGCAGGCTCCCTGCTCCCAGGCTCTGGCCTGAGTTTGCAGAGACTGAAATACGGCTTCTTGTTCTGCACGATTCGACCACCGCCCTGTAGGGGAGGACGTCACCCTGACACGGGAGGGTCGCGAAGGCCACGCGGGGGCAGGTGGCTCTCCAGCTGGCCTCCCGGGAAGCTGCCCCTGCCCACCCCTCCCCTCCCCCCGCCGGGCGGGGCCAATCACGGCCCCGCCCCTTCCGGTGCGGGGGACCCCACGAGGCGGCAGAGCGCTGTGACTTTCTCGCAGAAGCCTCGCCTGCATCCGGCTTCCCGCACTTGCGCTGGTTCCCCGGGCCAGCTGTCACAGACATGCGGACAGTCACCTGGCCTCCCGGCTCTGGAGGCCAGAGGCTCCGGTCCAGGTGTGGGCAGGGCCGGGCCCCCCGGAGGCTGCAAGGAGCGTCCTTCCCGCCTCCCCCAATTCCTGGCTGCGCATCGCTCCCCCCGGCCTCTGCCGTCTCCCTGTGTGGGTCATTGGATTAGGGATCCCACCCCAGCATGACCTCATCGTAACTAATCAAGTCTGCAGTGACGCTCTTTCCTGATAAGTTCACATTCAGGTCCCACAACAGGGGGGTTAGAATTTCAATGCACCTTTTGGGGCCAAGGGACAATTAATTATCCCACAGCAGAGAACTCTGGCCAAGCGCGCCCTCTTCCGTTCCTTACTAGGGCGCAGTCCCCCATCCCCTCCAGTTGTTTACGGGCTCCATCTCTGCATGCCAACCACAGCCCCCAAAAGAACGCCCCGGGGGCCACACACGGGAATTCTCCCCGCGGGGGGAGCTGGCAGTGAGCCCTGGGGCGCAGGGACTAGATGGGGGACACGGAAAATGTCCCTCCCACAGGTGGTCCTCAGAGGGCGCCTTCATCACTCCGTGTGAAATTAATTCCAGCCCACAGCAGGCCACCGACACCTGGAGACAAGGCTTCTGCCCCTGATGTCCACCCGCCCTCCCTGCGCGCGAGCCACCTCCCGGCTTCCCCGCAGCCTGTTGTCCGCCATCTGGTGGCCCTTTCGGGAATTGCACCTCGAGATTTACTGCCCAGATGAATTCACCCCACTCGCCCCCTCCCTGGAGGAACATGTGGCCACCTCTGCAATAATGGAAAAACCTAGCCCTCGAGGC
The DNA here is from genome assembly GCF_902729225.1 of Pteropus medius. NCBI lineage: Eukaryota > Metazoa > Chordata > Mammalia > Chiroptera > Pteropodidae > Pteropus > Pteropus medius. The sequence continues at coordinate 2,904,357 of NW_024349802.1, forward strand.
GGCTTCTCCGACAAGTCACCTCGCTCCTGCCCGGCAGTATGACGCTGCTAATCCGTGCAGAGCCCGTCGCCACGTCTCAATAACAGGCGGAGGCCCGGCTGTAAGCGGGACCGGCGGGCAGTAGTCACCGGCCGCACCCCGATTTCATTCCGGGGACCTTCGAGTGCGCTCAAGCACACCACTGTCGCCGCCTCATGAATATTAATAGACCTGACGTGAGAGAGAAACCTCTGGAACTAAATCGCCCAGCAGTACACATTTACAGTCAAAACACACGGGAGTTTCTAAATATTTACCACACAAATAAAATGTGCTATCCATCTAGTGCTTTTTGTCACCTACGCACACCACATACGTAGCGATACCCAATGCCAATCATGATACGACGCACGGAAACATAAAGCTTCTAGCAACATTCAACCACTGTGGCCTCGGTCCCTGGAAAAGAGCATTACCCAGGGCCCTCTTGAAGATGGGACATTTGTCTCCTTGTCATTTCCTTCCCCCGGGCCATCAGTCACGTGCCTCCCTGACCATGAGGGAACAGGGACAGTGCACTCCCGGCACAGTCCCACAGGCAGAGGTGAGAGGGTGGCTTGCCACACGCGGGCCTGGGCCACACGCACAACCTGCCAAGGCTGACTCGGCCACACCACGGCCGCCAGTGTTCATCTGGGGTGAGCGAAACTGGGACGAGGAAGGTGAGAAGAGCTGTTTTCCGGAGGTCACTGGACAGTCGCCAGCTGGCTTCTCCAGCCCCGGGTCACGTTCTGTTTAATTCCTGGTCCAGGCTGTTCCCCCAGGAAGCGCAAGGCTGCCCGTGACAACGCGACCTCTTGGGAAAAGCAGTGCCCTCTGGGGTTCCCGCCTCACAAGCTGGAGGCTCCAGGAGTCCTGGGGTGGGTGAAGGGCTCCCCATCAGGCCTACAAGGTCAGCCAAGGGCAAAGCCCCAGGGGAACACCTGGGGGTGTGCCCACATCCCTGAGACAGAACCAGGGCCCCGGGCACAAGAGAGAGGGTCACAGAACAAAACATTTGGTTTTAGGAACTCTCAAGAAATAAGGTCACTATAAATGTGACAGGTATCACTCCTTTGGTAGAAGTGTGAAATCGTCTAAATGTCAACAGAAACGTGGCACAGCAACCTCCCGCCCCCCATGAAGGTGGAAGCTGAGGCACAGGAGTTCCGCAGACCCGCCTGCTCCCCTTCCTTCTGGAACACGGCAGCACTGAGGCCCACGCCCGCTCTCCTGCCGCGGCCCACCTTGGCTCCATAACCCTCTGTGGCCTCTAGAACGGGCCTGGGGACACTGGCCTCTAGAGCGGCCCAGCCACTCTCAGCATGGCCGTGGCGGGCATCTTCACCAAGTGCTTCAGAAATGAAACTCGGAGGAGGTGCCTTGCTCTAGAAGAGGAAGCACAGAGACTCAGCCGGGTCTTGTGGGTCCGCGCAGTGTGGGGCTCGCCCTTCTCCGCGCCCCCAGACTCTAAGTGGAAAAACATTTGCAGGTCAGGTCCAGGCTGTGCTGAGAAGGCCGCTGCGCGCCCTCTGGTGGCCAGCCCTGGCGCCACACGGGAGGCATCGCCTGCGCGGGACTTCGCATCCATCAATCAAAAGGAACGAGGTCAGATGGAATGTATGCTTAAATGCCACTTCTGGGTTACCATGGCAACTGGAGAACTTGTTAAACCCAAAGTACAATTAAGCTGCCCATTGTTTCATATTAACTTGGGAAGGAGAGCAACTTCATTTCCGCCTTTTCCCACTCGTTTCCTGGTGGGGATATTTTGAGGGTTTCAAAAAGCGACTCCAGCTGGAAGTCCCAGCAGGTTTCTGTGGGAGTACGGCGACCAGAGAGACCAGTTCCCAGGCTGCTTTGGATGTGTTAAACTGTCGTGGAGAAATAAGCCTGCCTCCTCGCTGCTCCCTCCCCACAAATACTTACGGAGCCATTGGGTTTCGGGGGAAAGTTCCAGAGCCTGGCCATCCTGCTTCGGTCCTGCCTGGCCATCTATTTACTTTGGGAACCTCCCACGAAGCACTTCACCTCTCTGCGTAATGCCTCCATCCGCAGAAGGGTATCACTCCTCAGGGCGATCAGGAAGAATAAATGAGAATGAATGGAAGGCACTTTTTAAAATAGATTTTTATTTAATATGGTTTTATTTTTACGAAAAGTCACAGGAATCGTACAGAGCATACCTCTCACCCAACGTTATATATCGTAGGTTTAAGATGTGTAGCGTGTAGATTTGACACACTTATATGTTGCAAAAGGTTAGTGTCAGCTAACTCCTCCAGCAAGTCACACAATTACCATTTCTCTTTTGTGGTGAGAACATTTAAGATCTAGCCTCCGAGCACTTTTCGAGTACATAATACAGTATGTATTTATTGTGATCACCGCAGTGCGTTAGATCCCCAGAACTTCCTCATAACCAGAAGCGCATGCCCTTTGACTGGCACCCTCCATCCTACCACGCCCCAGGCCCTGGTAACCCCCAGTCCGCTCTATGAGGAACCAACAGAGTGTTGATGCATAAGATTCTCATTTCAATTATTTTCTACGTTTTCCATGTTAAATTGTCTTTTATTTTCTCTTTGACATTTGAGAGAGTGATTTTTTTAATGTTCAGATTAGTAGGTTAGAAAGTTTTATGGTTTGTGCAAACTCATATCTGTAATTTCTAGTTTTATTGAATCCTAATTAAAGAATATGAGCTGGTCAATTTCTATTTCTGGGACCTCTCTGAGGTTTTCTTTGAGAATGCACAGTACATGAAACCGTGTATGTTTGCTGAATACTTAAAAATGATATATCTCTAAAGGTCGCATCGACGCCCACATCCTTACTAATTACGTTAATCTTAATTCATTTCTCGCCTGCTTTTTCTGCTATCGACTGGCAAAGGAATGCTAGGTTCTCCCATAAATCTTGTGTGTGTTCACGTCTCGTATTCTACTCTGTTCACGCGGACTGGCCCATGCCTGTTTCATAGCTCTCCTAGGCTTTTACAACTTTTTGAGGATGGTAAACATGGGACTTCTAACTTTCTATTTGCTTCTTACAGGAAATACTTGTAATTGTAATAGGAAGGCTCTTTCTCTTTTTAAAATATTAATTTATTTTCCAATTTCTGTTGACATACAATAGCATATTAGTTACAGGTGTACAACATAGTGATTAGACATCTATACACCTTACTAAGGCTCTTTCTTTAAGACTTCCAGAATCTTATACTGCAGAAAGCTCCAAGTGGCCTAAGGACATAGGCGCCAGACCCCAGTGGCCCAATCTAGGACAACTTGAGCATCAGAATAAATAATGACACTAATGGCTCATAGCCCAGAGAATGAAATAAGAATCCGTGAGTCTGTATAGATATAGATACATTTTAAAACGATAAAGTGGGAGAAGGAAAAGCTCTTCTTTATGGTAGAATTCTAGCTAATATGGAAGGAATGATGGGTTTCTAAAAAAAAAAAAGGAAAAAAATTGCGCGGGGCCTCCATCATAGTAATAATAGTTTGAGGCAAGAAGCATCACTGGGTGCTGATACTAGTGAAAATTTCATGAGCGAAGATAATTAGGGAGTTTTAAAGAACCACCCCCAAGATATTTAATAATCACAAAGGGGAAATTGTAGCTTTACAGCAGCGAAACCTGGCAGACACCACGCTAACCAAGTGGCAGCTCCCATCATCAGGGATGGGACAAATGGACATCGTTTTCTTCCTGATTTGATGCACAGAGAAGAACACAACACTGCACGCCCCCGGTGTTCCCGGTAAAAATGCACGTACTTGAACTTAATCACAGGAAACATCAGACGAACCCAGACCGAGGGCCATTCTGTCAAACAACTGTCCTCTGCCCCTCGAAATTGTCAAGGTCATAAAAGAAAGGAAACGCAGAAGCCGTGGCAGGTTAAAGGAGTTCGAGGAGACCGCACGGCTAAGCAGTGTGTCACCCTGGACTGGCTCGTAGGGGAAAAGGAGAAAAAACAATGCTATAAAGGACCTTAGCAGAACGGTGAGTGAAATTCGAACAAATTGTAGATTGGATAATATTATCGTATCAGTGCTAATTTTCTTCTTTCGATCATTGTACAGAGGTAACGTAAGAGAATTTCTTGTCCTTAGATAACATACACTGAAGTTTTTAGGGGTAAAGGGGCATCTGATCTGCCATTCACTTTCAAGTGGTAAAAATAATAATATGTCGAGAGAAGGAGAGAATAATAAAGCAAGTGAGGGAAAATGCTAACGTTTGGGATTCTGGGTAAAGGGAGCCTCTGTCTTACTTTCGCAACTTTTATGAGTCTGAAATTATTCTAAAAAGAAAGCTTTTTAAAATGCTAGTATCTCTGCATATGGCAATAATAATCTAGGGTGCTGGGCTAACCCCCTAAAATCCTTTGCACAGGCTCCCTCTGGGACAGAGGAGTGATAGGAGCTTGAGCTCACCAGAAAGTCTCTTTGCCAAAATTCTAGTGGAATCTACTAGCGCATCCAAAGAATGCCCAGCCCCCCTGTCTTGGACCTGCAGACACTGCTAGAGATACAGCCGATTGGGCTTCAGTCTTACAAACTCGCTGAGCTTCCTATAACGGTGTCTGAAGAGAAAGAGAACAGAACATAAGCCGTCTGAATATTGACAATACAAGACATCATCCCTGTTTTCTCGTTGGACAACTTCCCTTCCCTTCCGCCCCAGAGCAGTTTCTCATCCTCAGCGCACTGAAAGCCTCTATCTTGACCTATTAGGACTTTGGACTTTATCCAGAAGGTTATCAGGAGCCACTGGAAGATGGAAAACAGGGCAGGGTCCTGGCCAGGCCTGCATTTCAGGTAAATCTCCGCTGACAGGCTGGAACAGGAAGCGTTGTGACTGGGGGCGTGGAGACCCGTAAGAAGCACTCATCCAGTCGAGAAGTAACAAAAGACTGAATTAAGGCCATGTCATCAGTGGGGATGAAGGTAACTGACCACATTCAAGAAATAATGTTGAGAAATGAACTGCTGGAAAAAATACATATGTCCAGGTGGGAGGAGTCTAGAGCCTGTCTGACAAACAAAAGGCTGAAATTTCTATTATCCGTGCCTCGTTGCCTGGCCCCGGTCCCGTCTAGAGAAATTGCCTCCCCCGTAGACCTAGAAGGGACCATGGAACTAGAGGTGGAAGTGTCACATCCACCACGCTCAGGGAAGAGCTGGGCTCAGCAGGTTCTGTCTTTAAAGACACAGAAACTTTTGAGGGTACTAGAGCTGAAAATTTCTACTGTGGGGAGATGCTAGGCTGGTTGCCATGTTGGGTCCGCCAGCAAGATGAGAAGTCAGAGAAAGCCGTCTGAGGCTAGAGGCTGGAGCAGCATCAAGACGGTAACGGGAAGCGGGCTACGTGCCTCTTAAGAATCAGAGAGGAGCAAAGTGCTGGGTTCTGGACACTTTCATTTCTCAGTTCATGCGGAGCCTGGGTCTCCTCTCCCCGCCCCCCGCCCCGCCCCGTCTCCTTGCAACAAACTCCCACGTCTGCAGGTCCCAACCCAAGCCTCCTTCTGTCTCTAGCAAGCCCAAAGTCTTAATTAGAACGAATCCTTTTCTAAAAACAATCAGAAAAGGAAAACACCCCAATAGAAAAACGGACAAAAGGCATGAATGAGCAAGTCACAAAAGAATACAACTAGCCAATTAACATGTGAAAAAAATGCTCGTCCCAGGAAAGGAAATTTGGCAAAGATTTGGAAACTTGGAAGAACTGCAAAAATGTCACTCACGGTGGTGAAAATGCAGTTGAAGAACTTTTTTAAAGAGCAATTTGGCAACGAGTAACAACCAACGCCTTCAACCTTTTCCTACCCTTCGACTCACCAAGTCCACTTCTGAGAATTTACCCGGGGGAGATAATAAATCTGTTCCGAATGGATTCTTCCTATGAGCCAAACCTGAGCCAAGAAAACACAAAGATCTAAATAGTGAATAAGGATGTTCATTGCGAGGTTCCTTGTGGGAGCAAAAATTCAGAAATGACATAAATGATCAGTAATAAGGAATTTCATAAATTAGTTACGGGGTGTTGAGAGGGGTAGACAGAGAAAGAAGGGTGGGAGAGAGAGACTATGCAACCATTAAAATAACGTTTAAGAAAAATGCTACATGATCTGGACATTGACCTTATTTTTTAGGCTACAGATATAGATATAGATATAGATATATGTGTGTGTTATATATAGTATATATATGTGTGTGTGTTTGTGTGTGTGTGTGTGTACATAAACTATGACCCTTATTTTTGTAAAATAAAACTCAATTATATACACACACACCATATATACCTTAAACAGATCATATATTTATACGTATATGTATAACGCTAGAAGTGGGTCAATCTCATAAAAGCTATATGGATAGGTATATGGTATATGTGGCATGTGTACATATATAAAAACGTGACAAATATATATGCCAAATATTAATATATAGTTTGCATATAACAAAATATTAAAAATGATTATCACTGAATGGTGCAATTAGACATATTTTTCTTATTTATTCTTTTTTGTACTTTCTGCATTCCACAAAAAAATGTGAGAATTTTACAATCGAGAGACGTTTTTCTAAGGAGATGAAAAACATGCAATCGAGATGCGCTTGCAACCAGCTGGTTGTAAGGGAAGATAAGACATCCCGCTCACTCCCCGTTCCCTGCATCCCCCCCGCCCAGCTCACTTCGCTAAATTCTTGATGGCGACACATGTTGTCCCCTCCTCTCCACCCTGCTGAACTTCAAGCTCTCAGCATCTCTCGCCGATACTATCACAATATTTTATCAACTGCTTTTCTTCTCGCGGTCTTGTTACCCTCCTCTTCCAATCTGTCCCCTGACCTCTCCACCTGCAGCCAGAGTGACCTTCCTGAACAAAAACCAAGCTGCGAGCTTCTGGTCGAGTTGGCAGAGAAGGTAAATATCTCTTCTCATGACCACATCAAAATTATGACAAAACTATAGAACAACCATCACTGAAAATGCCTGCAGTCTAGCTGAACAGAAGTCCTACCACTAAGGGTACGCAGAAGAAGCCACCTCAAGACTGGTAGGAGCAGAGATGCGGAACGAGCTAGTCCCACATCTGTGTGGTGGTTAAAAATTGGGAGGGATATCTTGGCGGCAGAGGTCACCCTGGAGGAGCAAGGGGTCCCGGCCCCACACTGGGCTCCCCAGCCCGAGGTTCCGGTGCTGGGAAGAGAAGTCTCTGCAACCTTTGGCCGTGAAAACCAGTGGAGATTGTGGCTGAGTGAGACAGAGGGTTGCTGGAGTTGCAGGTGCTCCCACGCACAAACTTACCTGCAGACAGACTCGTTCGCTCTGAGCTCCAGCACTGGAGACACAGCTCAAAAGGCACCAAGGACATGCAGGAAGGAACTGAGAGTCTGGCTTCAGGGTGAGGGTTGGAGGGGCGGGTTGCTCCCAAACAGAAGTGCTGGCAGAAGCCATTGCTCCTTTGTTGAGCCCTCCCCACTCCCAGCCTGCAGATGCAGATGTCAGCCATTCCTGAGTCTCCATCATCCGGCTAACATTATTTTCCTTACCCAGGTGACTGACTCCCTGACACCCCACCCTTCCCAACTTATGGGCCCACCCAAGCCATTTCCAGTGGCTTTTCTATACAAATGGCCTGTCTTGGCTGAAGCTGCGGACTTTCCTAAATTCTTTTAAACCCCAAACAAGCAGCATCTGGCCTCGGCGTGTCCCGTACCTCTTGCTGAGCAGCCCCAAGCCTGGCACTAGTGGCAGCTGGCCTCAGTTTGTGGCTTGTGCTCTTGAGGTACATCTAATCCCAGTGTGGGTGGCAGCCATCTCTGGGTTGTTTGGTGGCTCATGCCAGGTGGCCCTGGGCTGGGTACAGGCTGCAGCTGAACTTGGCCTGTGGCGGGCCCCTTCCAGGAGGCATTGCCTACATGCCTGATGGCCGGCTTCCATCTGAGCTGGAGCAAATTCCCCAGGCCTTGTCTGAGGACAACACACAAAAGGCAGACCGGGCAGGCACTGAGCCCTGCCGAAGCAAATCCTGCTCCGTGGGGTCAGCCCTGCACAGCAGCTCCTCCTCCGCTGCTAGGGCCAGTCCTCATGACCAGTCAGCCCCAGGGTCAGTCCCTCCCACTGACATGCAAACAGCAACCAAGGATCAAGTACAACGGCCCACACAAGGGACACACCTGGAGCACCTGGAGCACCAAACTCAGGGACATTGCACCACTGGGCCCCACAGGACGCTTACTACATAAGGTCACTCTACTAAGATTTGGAGACATAGCAGCTCTACCTAGTACATAGAAACAAACACAGGGAAGCAGCCAACATGGGGAGACAAAGAAACATGTCTCCCATGAATGAACAGAAGAACTCGATATATATTAAAAAAACAAGCTACTTCCCTCTCTTCCCTACGCCACTTCAAACCCATCCGTGAGTTCCTTTTGCTGAGGAAGAGAGGACACACCCCTCACCGTGGCCTGCACCACCCTCCCCGGCCATCTCCGTGACCTCATCTCAGGTGACGGTTAAAGGCACATGCTCCAGCCACTCACGGCCTCAGCTCCGCTGCTCCCTCAGCTTCTTGTGTCCCAGTTTCTCCATCTGTAATGACCTCACGAGAAGCTCCTAGAACAGTGCCTGGCGCCAGGTAAACACTCAGCAAACATTTGCTGTTATAACTGGTTCGTTAGTACTTTGCACATCGATCATTGTTGGTGAAGCGAGAAGAACAGCCTCGAATGATTCCCAGGGTCCTGACTTTGCCCTTAGCCGGAGAGCAGAGGCAAAGAAACAGAGGGACAGAGGGACTGGAATCCTGGACCGAACCCGCATTCAAAGAATCAGGTGACGAAGAAGAAACTCATGAAAGAGTTAAGAGGAAATGGTCAAAGGGAAAAAAGGCAAGAGGGTGGACGTTCGAGACAGCAAGGCGAGGGCGGGTTTTCAGGAGAAACGGACGTGGGCGAAGGGCCGGTCGTCGGACATAAACGGTCCGCTGCGGGCGGGCGGAGGCATCGGCTTCGCGCGGCTGTCGTTAACCAGGCCTCACGCGTCTCAGGTTTAGAATCCTCAGGAGGTGGAACGAGCACACAGATCACATCTCGTCATCCCACCGAGGATGACCAGGTGCCCCCCTCAATGTGGAAGCCCCTCCGGCCCGGCACTCTCGATCTCGAGCTGCGTGCCACTCTCTCCTTCTGTCTGAAGCACTGTCGCTCTCAGACGTGCCCTGCCATCGATTCGTTGCGGGCAGGGGTCCTGTTCCATTTTGTTCAGACTCCCTCTGAGCACTGGGAGCGAGGCTGGCACCTGCTGGATGCACAGCAGATACCGCTGCAAAGTAGTCATGATCCGACTAAAGATCAAACAGTCCGGACGCGGAGGAGCCGGCTGGGCAGGGGGCCCGTTACCTCAAAACGTTTCCCATTTCGGAAACTCTCTGAAAAAGCCTTGAGAACCATCTCGACTTCCTCTCAGCACGTCGTGATGAGAGCAAGGCTCTGTCTTTCCATCGGATGCCGCTGCTGCCTCTCGCCTTCCTGACCCCAGATCCACATGGATTTGAGGCATGAATCCCATAAAGCCCTCGTGGGGGAAAGCACAGGCTTTCCCCAGGCAGCTCCCCCATGTCATCACTGTAGTGAAGGAGCGTGACTGAGAAGTGGAAACCGTTCCATTGCCTATCCCCGAAACAGGGGCGAGAGTAGACACATCGCCCCACTGCCCTCCACTGTACCCCCATTATCTCCCAAGATTGAAAACAGTTCTCTGACTTTCTTTAATGGAACACAAAAACTGTTCTTTATCAAGATACAGCAGGGCGGCCATGTGCTTTTTATAAAACTGATTGCAGAGAGCAGATGAAAGAAGCTGATGAGGTCAAAACACGTTTCGAATCCCCTCCGTTTTCTACAACGGGGAAATGTTTTCTATTATATTTGTTAAAAGTTCACCACCACCTGATAAAAATCTTGAGAAAGGGCATGTGTGTTGCTAAATTAGCTCTAAAAGAGGACAACTTGAAGTAAAATAAATCTGAGTTAAAAACGAGCTCAGGTTACCTGCCCGAGACATCCAGGAAAGACTGCTTAGACGGGAAAATCCAAAAGGAGCTGATCTAGCCAGCATGAGCAGCACCCCAGAGATGAAGGGGGCCCAGCAATGTTTCCACAATTATGATAGTTAAAACATGTTGGTTTTTGTATGCCATCTTATGAGCCATAAAGGCCTTTCAGATCATCTATTAATTGTAAACCCCCTCAGACAATTTTAAACACTGACTAGTCTTTTTCATCATTGCTATATTAGTCGTTTGTTTATTCATTCAACAAACACTAATAGAGGGCCAGGCCTCTGCTCCACAAAAACAGAGTCATGAAACATAATCCACTGTGAAAGGGGTGGGGGTGGGGGCGCACATAATTTAGAAAAATCCCAAAATATAAATTAAAATCATCCAGAACTTCCCTCAGCGGTACGAATTATTAACATTTTGGTAAAGATTCAGTCCAGCATTTTCTGTGCGTGAATACAGCAGGTAAATGGATGGTTACGAAAATTAAGTATTCCGCATCACGTCATAGAATCTAGTTTTCCGTAGAAAGAAGACAGTTTGTCTTCTTTCATCAAATAGTCATCTACAAGGTCATTTTCAAGGGCTGTTATGTCTTATATCATCCTCCAGTGCTTCCGTCCATCAGTCAGTTGAGAATTGCTTCTCTTTAAACTACGATGGTGTCGGACCCTTCAATAAGATCTACAGAAACCAGGAGGATAAGCCTTGAGTTTCTCACTGACTTTTCAGGAAGGGTGGGATACCCCATCCCAGCTCAAGAGAAAGAGAGGAAGAGATCAATTCCCGTATAAAGCTGTATGGGATATCCCAGAAGTAAGACAGTGCTGGAGAAACACTCTGCCTGGGGCCGATGGGGAGGACTTTGACCTACAGCCAAATTGAAGGTGGTAGGGGAGGACATTCAAGCCAGAAAAAAACTAAGAAATTCTAGAAGATAGAGTATTGTTCTCGCCGTCTTTACTTCCTCTCTTTCTGGCTCGGTTCTATACCTCCATACTGAGTCTTTGTTAATTCTGTCCCCACAAAATGAAATGCCCACCACCCCTATTCATAGCTGTCAATATCCTGCTTTCCCACCCCCTATAACAAGATGAGATAGATATCTCTGACCTTTTTCTTATGGCACCCAATTTGATTCAAAATAACCCACATAACTTCCATTCTGAAGAAACAGATGAATCGAAACAGAATCACATGAGAGAAAGTTGGCAGAGCGCCCTAAAAATAAAGTTTTGAGAAAACCAATGAAGCCCCAGGGAATAAATATGGAAATTTGAAGAATGGCAAGGTTGGGTATTTCCGGCCAAGATAAATACTCATTTATCGTTAATCCAAGGGTTAATGCAAAGAACCGATTGCAGAAATGTCTCTGAGTCTACAATGTGGTCTCAAAAAAATGAAAATTTCGCCCAACATAACAAAGACTTCTAACCCACTCCCATCAGTAAAGCAGCTTGGAAGAGAGAGGAAGAAGTAACACTTGAACGAGTTCCCAGGAGATTCCATTATAGCCCCGCCATCCCCTGTAGGGAGCTGTAACTCTGTGCCACGGATACAATGAGTTGCACAAGCATGGTCTGCGCTCCAGGAAGTCAGATACCTTATAGGCCGCAGAAGCTCTTTCCTGCTACCTGCCCTCGTGCCAAAAGGAAACTTAAAATGTTCTGATACCAAATGAGCTAGAAGGAAAACAACCCAATGTCCATCGACAGATGAACACAAAACGAAAATGCAGCACGTGCAAACAATGGAGTACTATTCAGTCGTTTCAAGGAAGGATATTCTGGCACTTGCTATAATATGATGAAACTTGAAAACATGCTAAGTGAAATGAGCCGACGCAGAAGAACAAATATGATGCCACTCATAGGACGTATCTAGAGTGGTCAAATTCATAGAGTTAGAAAGTAGAGTGGCGGGCGCCAGTGGCCGAGGGGAGAGAAGGAGCAGTCGCTGGGAGAAGATGAAAAACGTCCGGAGATGGGTGGTGGTGATGACCGCTCAACAACGTCAATGTCCTTAATGCCACTGATGCCGCTTTCAAATTGTTAAAATGGTAACATTTGTGTTATATAAATTTCACCACAATAAAGAAATTCATCTGCCCCTCAAAAAAATTGCCTAGAACACAGAAGGCCCTGGTGGCTACTACTGAAACTCCAGAGAATAAAGAAGCTCACGTTCGAAGCACCAAGGTGGATGTGGCTCACGAGAGTTGCTGTGGCCCTCAGAGGAGCTTTCGCTCCTCCCAGGAAGCCCCTGAAAGCAAATCGTTTGGGAGAGTGGACGGTAAGGGCCCCAGAGATTAATTGCTGCACTGGCTCTTCTTAAAAGCATGACACAAGGATAATTTTATGGATAGTTTGTATTTCTCTGAGAAATTCCCATAAACGTTGAGTCCCTTTGGGAGTTCTAACGAGTCCGAAATGTTTTCTGACTGCACCGCAGTGATGCCACTGGTCATGGGGGTCCTGGACAGTGAAGGCAGTCAGTCAGGTTGGTGGCACACGATAGGGATCTAAACTATTTTATGCATTTCTCCCATGACACAGCAAACAGAACCTTTAGAATATTATTTAAATTTTTTTCCAACACTCAAGGTTACAGTCATGCCATCGAAATACAAATACGTAGCATGGAACACCTGATGAACCCTGGACCCGTCTCCAGCCTAACCCTACAGGTGCACGACGTGAGTTGTTTTTTGTTTGTTTGTTGTGTTGTGTTGTGTTGTGTTTTTTAACTAAATTGGATAGGGGAGAAACAGCTTGGAATTTGCTTTCTTGAAAATGACTTGACTTCTTACCATTTACCTTCTTTTTGCAACACTGAAGGAATGTCTCAAAGGAAAATTTATAGCATTAAACGCTTATATCAGAAAAATTTAAAAGGCCTCAGAGCGATAGTCTGAGCTTCTACTTTAAGAAACTAGAAAAAAAAAAGAACAGCAAAATAAACCCAAAGCAGGAAGAAGGAAATAATAAATATAAGAATAGAAAAAATAAAATTGTAAAGAGGAAAATAATAGGAAAAAAATCAATGAAGCAGAAAGCTGGTTCTTTAAAAGATCAATAAAATTGATAAACTTCAGCCTGACTGACAGAGAGAGAGAGAGACAAGAGAGAAGATTCGAATTATCAATACCAAAAATGAAAGAGAGGGTATTATTATAGACAAGCTTGGCAGATATTAAAAAGATAATATGGAATACTGAGACCCATCCTACTCACATAGACTCAGCAGTTTAGATGATATTCATCAATTCTTGAAAACCACATACTGCTAAAACTCACCTAAGATGATACAGAAATGCTGAGTAGTCCTACAACTTTAAATAATTTGAATTTGTAGTTTAAAACGTTCCACAAAAGAAACCTCCAGACCCAGAGAGTTTCACTCGAGATCTATACCGAACATTTAAAGAAGAAATAATACCAATTCTACACAATCCCTTCTAAACATTTGAAGGCAAGGGAATGTTTCTCGATACATTTTTTGTGAGGCCATCATTACCCCGATCACTAAACCAGACAAAGACAGTGCAAGAACACAAAACTACAAACTCGTATCGCTGATGAACATAGACATAAAAATCCTCAACGAAATATCATCAAACCAAATCCAGCAGGATGTAAAATAAATACATATCATGCCAAGTGGAGTTTATCCTGATAATGCAAGACTTGTCCACTATTTGATAGTCAACCAGTGTAATTCACCATACTGAGAGTATACAGAAGAAAAACCACATGATCATATCAACTGTTGAAAAAAATGTTTGAGAAAATTCAATATCCGTTCATGATTAAAAAAAAAAAAACTCTTAAAAAACTAGAAATAGAAAGGACATCCTCAATTTAATACATGGCACCTACAGAAACACCTCCTGCAAACATCACTTACAGGTAAAAGACTGACTTTACCCCAGCATCACGCACAAGGCAAGAAGTCCATTCTCCATTCCTCTTCAGTATCATATTAGAAGAGGTCCTAGTCAATGCAATAAGGCAAAAAAAAAAACAAAAAACAAAAAAAACAAAAAAACAAAAAAACAAAAAGTGTATGGACCGAATGTTTGTGTTCCCCCCAATTTCATATGTCGAAGCCCTAACTTCAAATGTGGCTGTATTTGGAGACAGGAATACTAAAGAAGTACTTAAGGTTAAATGAGCTCATGAGGTGGGACTCTGATCCAATAGGATTAGTGTCCTTATGACAAGGACACCAGAGAGCTTGCTCTCTCTGTCCACACGTGCACACGACAGAAAGGCCAGATGAGCACATAGCAAGAAGCAGGCCATATGCAACCCAAGGGAAGAACTCTCTCTGGATGCTAGCCTTGCTGACACCTTGATCTTGGACTTCCAGCCCCCAGAACTGTGAGAAGTAAATTTCTGTTGTTTAAGCCACCCAGTCCGTGATATTTCGTTAGAGAAGCCTGATTAGACGAATAGAGAAAGTACATGGATTGAAAAAAAAAAGAAAAAAAACTGTACCTTCTCACAGGAGACATGATTGTCTACATAGAAAATCCCAGGGATCACACACACACACATACACGCAAACACACATACACGCAAACACACATACACTCAAACACACATACACGCAAACACATACATACACATACACACACATACTAACATATACACACAAACACACTCAAATTAATTATATTTCCACACAGCAGATATAAAAAATTGGAAATCAAAAGTAAATTTAAAAATCATTTACAATAACTCCCTTCAGAATAAAGTACCTATGAATAAACCTAACAAAATACGTATGCAATCTACACAAATCTGTACAGAATCTAAAAAATACAAAAGGTCAATGGAAAAATCAAAGAATACCTACATAGTCATAAAACATAATAAATTGGAAGAGTCACTATAGTAAAGACATCAGTTCTCCTTAAAATGATGTCTAAGTAACATAATTTCAACCAAAATCTTAGCTCGATTTTTTTAAAGACACAAACGAGCTAATGCTAAAATGTGCTTGGACAGGCAAAGAAATGGGAATAGAAAAAAATAACGTTGGAAAAGAAGAAAATCAGAGTAAACACACTGTGCAATTTTAAGATGTTTTGTAAAACTATAGTAATCAAGACAGAATGGCATTGGTAAAGAGCCAGACAAATAGATCAATGGAACCACATAAACCCCAAAACAGACCTACGCGGATATGGCCAATTGATTTCTGACAAAGGTGCAAAGGCAATTCAATGGCGGAAGGATGGACTTTTCAACAAGCAGTGTTGAAACAAATTACTTTGGACACATCCATAGTCAAATAATAATAATAATGACAATAATAATAATAAACATCACCCTAAATCTCACACCTTACATAAGCAATAACTCAAAATAGAAGAACATAGATGTAAAAGTAAAACATAAAACTATAGAATACTTAAAAAAAAAAACATTTTGATGACCTGGAATTAAGCAAAGATTTTGACAAATTGGACTTTGTCAAAATGAAAAACTTTTGGTGCATGCAAAAAAATTTTCAACTTTTGCTCTAAGAAAGAAACTTTTAAAAGGATGAAAAGGCAAATTACAGACTGGGAGAAAATATTTAGAAATCACATATTCGACAACATATGAAAGATTTCAAGAACACTAAAGACTCAGGAGGAAGAAAATACAATCCACTAGTAAAGTGGGCAGAAGACTTGAGTGGACGCTACCGCGTATGTGAGTGACACGCACACGAGGAGACGGTCAACACTGTTGGCCGTTAGACGGCTGGCTGTAAATTAAAACCTGATCTGTTCGTAATCACCAAAAACTGGAAAGAACCCAAAAGTCCTCCAACTAATGAATGGAGAACAACCCGGGGTATCCCCAATGGGTTCGTAACCAGAAATTAAAAGAGCAAATGACCAGTGACAACTGCTTGGATGACTTTCAAAGGCACTGCGCTGAGTGGAAGCATCCATGCTCGAAAAGCTACGTCCTGCCTGATTCTTTGCATTTGTCGTTCTCCAGAAGACAAAACGCTGGTGGCAAAGGGCAAGTCGACGCCCGCTGGGGTTAAGGGGGAAAGAGCACGTGACCACCAAGGAACAGCAGGACGCAGTGTGGGGGGTAATGAACTGCTCTGAGTCCTGACTGCGGTGCGTGTGTATGTCGATTTGAAGAAATATATATATTTAGTCTATAGCCATGCTACTCTGAACAAGCCCAATCCTGTCTGATCTTGAAGCTAAGCAGAGTCAGGCCTGATTAGTACTTGGATGGGAGACCACCTGGGAAGACCAGGTGCTGTAGGCATAATAGATAGATAGATAGATAGATAGATAGATAGATAGATAGATAGATAGATAGATAGATAATAAGGGATTGGAAGCTGACAAGGTCCTCCCAATCTGTGAGGTCAACCAAGGGTTGCCTCACCAAAGAAAGAAAGAAAGAAATTTAAATCAAAGCGTAACAAGGATTTCTTTCTACGAAATGAATGGTAGGGTCAAATGTTGAAACCACCTCTAGCTCAGTGCCTCGTTGATCAACACGTTCTTCCTCTTTATTATCATTTTCTGGGTCCTTTCATAGTTATCCGAACTTAAAATAGTCTTTTATGTTATAACTATCCAAGACCAATACCATTTAACAGCCTGGACACAGCATGAATCTTATTAACCTACTTAATGTTTTATGTCGACATTTGCACACCGACAAACCTTCTAAATTAACTCTCTTTCATAAATTACCCAAACCAAAATGGTGCCATTCGCTCATCCCTGGAGATACCGCCACGACAGACAAATTTTAATCCCAGATATAATTCTCAGAACTTAATAAAATGCATCCAATAAATATGCTTTATTATGAACCCATGACTATCAAACATATATTTTAAAGATCTTTCTCATATCTATAATTCAAAAAGTCAGACATTTGGAAAATGATGCTTGGGTATCTGTTTATCCGTAACTAGATCTTAACTACCCTTTTACACAGAGCGAGAATCCTAATAGGTGCCAAAAACGGAGTAACAAACAGTTTTTAAACTCCTGCTAAAACTTCCATTAACAGCCACATCTCCTTTTATTTCTTCTTTAAAACTTCGATACAGATGTAACCCAGGAGGCCATTTTTTTCTAATTTCACTGTCTGTTGGCAGCCCTCTCCATATGTACTCTGCACTGGTGTGCATTGTATATTCAAGGGCAATTAAGTTGCTAATAGTCAGCTATTTCCAAAGTCGCCTGCTGCCGCCGATGATATATTGTAGAGCATCTGATGCCAGAAACATAACCGGAAAAAAGAAGGTGCTTTTCCTTAACTCTTGTTCATAAAAGAACTCAGCGTGTCTGAAATGAGGAGTTTTATTCCGAGTGCTTTGCGTTGAACCTACTGCAGGTGTTGCCATGCAAACTGGCTTATTATGCACACGGGAAGAGGGAAGAGGCCGACCTATTTTTTTTCCATTTAGTTGTACCAAATATTCTGCCTCTTTCCTTACAAAATTCCTTCTAAAACATTTAAGGAAGATAAGGTGCTCTCCTTACCCCTGATAGAAATGTTTTAGCCCATTAAGCCCTTTCTTCCGGAATACTAATTCTGCGCTTGACTTTATTACAGGTAAGAGAATAATTCAAAATTAAAAGACAGGAAATGGAGCTCTTCCGAGTCATCACTTAGACCATCTGAGCTGGGAAAAAAATACTCTTATCCAACGCCATTTTTTAATAATAAAATAGACACGAACATTTGTTTAAAGTTCTGGTAGTCCGATTTTACCTTTTTCTGAAGGGCATTTAATGTGCGGTGTAAATAATGTGAAGATCTCTAAAGCTGCCTTTTTCAGCAGGTACGTTTTCCTGAGTTCTCTTTCTCTGTTCTTCGCTGAAGGCTGACTGCCCACCTGGCTCTCCTTCAGACTCGGGGGCTCCCCCTGCTGGCCAGTAGGCACATTGCCAGGCTGTCGGACCTGAGACCAGAACAGCTAAGTCTGGGGTGGGACTTAGCTCAGGTGCTTTATGTCAACACTGTCTAAGTGCAACTTTTCCTTCCTACTGGTTCTGATATTTGGTCCTTAGGATAAATGCTCTGTGAACGTCTGTGCTTAGACGCGAACAGGGTACTCCAGTGAGGTCAGGTAGGTGGACCCGCAAAAGAAGCAAAGGTCAGCCGAGGCTGGCACTGTCACCTACGCCACCACGCTTACTCCCTAAAGCTCCCGGCATCACATTCCGTGTACACTTGGGCATGATATACGCAAAAGGCATCCACTTTCAGAGAGTCTGCCATTTTAAACCATTTCAAACCAACAGTTGAAATGTGAGACAAAAGTCTTTTTCCTACAAAGGCACTTCCCGAATCTTCCTACATATGAAGCAGCCCTCCCCCCAACAGCTGAAATGCGCTGACAGGCACGAGCCCTCTGTCCCCCCAAGGCCAGCCCCGATTATGGGGCAGGTCACAAGGGGCCAGACCTTGGCCCACAGCAGGAATGCAGGCTGTGGAGAAGATTTCTTTTGTCCTCCAATATTATGCAAATAAGCAAATCAAATTAAGTACCTGAGATTTTTTTTTTTTAATTAAGGGTTTTGATTAGACGCAAATCTGTTGTAGTCAGAAGAAGAAGAAATTTTAGCCCAAAACCCCAGATGCCCCGGCTATTCTGCGAGTCTTCAATCAAGGCCGAGCTCCCAGGACTGTCGGGTGGGTGGGGACCTGGGACAGGGCCGGGAGCCGAGCCTGGGGACAACTGGAGAGAGAGAAGTAGTATACCTCATTTTAAAGTCAAACCTGGCCGCTCAGCTTGTCTCACACATGAGTGAGTAACGCGAAAGCAAACAGCAGGCGATAGTCCATATTTTCCAGAAAGAGGTTTGCTGCGACTCGGAACCAGACCTTGAATGTTGGGGGCCCCTACAGCCCCAGCTTCGACCAGAGGCCAGATGTCATAGGGCTGAAGAATGATATGGCTGGGGGGGCCATCAGGAGACACTTGCGTCCTCTACTCCATGCTAAGGGGGCTCGTTCCTGCCGGAGGGGGCAGGCAGAGGCCCTGAAGGAGACTTGCTTCATTCCGGCCTTCCACAAAGTAGCCACAATAACTCTTCTCAAACGACAAAAGCCGACTCTCATTCTGCACCTGCCACGCACTGTACCAAGCGCCCCCTCATCACTGCCACAAGGGAGAGTCAGCACTCTTCAAGCCGCCCCCCTCCAGAGATGAAGAAATTGAGGTCTAGGGTCAGTAAGTCATAAGTTTAGGTTCAAACCCAGTGCCAGAACATTGCCCGGCCCGGGGTAGGATGTAGATGAATGTTTGAGTGAGTGAGTGAAGCTGAGAACACAGACTCTGAGACACCGATGGGGCAATGAAAGGTGGTCATTCCAAGCTGAGACGCTCTGGCATAAGAGAAAGAAAGGAGAGCTGGGTCCTCGTCATGGGCTTTGCCGAGCCAGACACAGGGGCGTGGACGAGCCAGCGTGCCCCAATCCCCTTTTCTTGCCGTGATCAGAGCTGTGGTTTGGACCATCTTAGCTGGAAGGTGACATGCTGGATGCTGGCCCGGCGAGTCACACAGATAGCCAGGTGGAGCTAAGCAAATGTTACCAAAAATAGCATCTCTAGGAAGGTCCAAATCAGAGCTAAGAAAACAATCCCAAGCAAAGTCACCATGGGGAAGAAGGCTCGGAGAATTAGGTGCAGAGCCCCGCCAAGCTCCTGGAGAACTGGAGGGCAGGTTCATCATCTCGTCTTCCCCACCCCCGCTCACCATGGCAGGACAGTGGACGTAAAAACAAAGCATTCTCATCCCATGCAGAAGGGACATCCGTTGATACTGTTTCTTTCTTTACCCTCTTCAAAAATACAGAGTCAAACGTTGAAGAAATACAAACAGATGATAAATATACAAAAGGATGTTCGACCTTCCTAATAATCAATTAAAGGCAAATTAAAATAATGAGATACGATTTTTAACTACCAACCTGACAAAGATCAAAAGAACTAATAAAGCCAAGTATCCATTAGGGTGTAGGAAAAATGAGATGCTTTTTATGTTGCTGGTGGGAATACAAAATGGTTCGGCCTCTTGAGATGATAATTTGATGACACATGACACAAGCCATTACGATATCAACACCTTTGACCACACGACTGGAAACACACGGTAAAGAAATAGCGGAACCAGGATGTTCATCGCATTGTTGTTTACAGAAGCGAAAGATGGAAACTCAATATTCAATAATAGAAGTATAGATAAATAAACGTGATAGAACATTGCGCCGTTTTTAAGGATGAAGAAAGTGTTTGATTTATTTGTGTGGTAAGGCATCAGGAATCTTTATTAAACAAACAAAAAGCTACCAAACAGCATGAATAGAGAGTGTTACCTGGGCAGACGTCTTGTCTACAAAGTACACCACAAACTGCTAACAAAAGTCCTCCCTGGATGAAATGATGAAGAGTGATTTTCACTTCTCTTTACGTTTTCAGATATTTTCTGATAATTTTATAGTCATGTTTCACTTTTGTAATAATCAAATAAGCCAAAGAAGCTATTTTAATTTTGTAAAAAATTAATAAATCTATATATGTATGTATGTGTGTATGTATAGTGAGAGTAGCCACTAGCTGCTTCTAACTTACCAGAATAACTTTTTAATTAACAGAGGAAATTTGATTATTACTGAAAAAATAAAAATAGGAGAAGAAAAATAAGACTATACAAGTACATCTTAAAATGAAACCACAAAGCAACGCAAAGAGACGTATGCATAAGATAGTCACAAACCGGAAACACAAAATAAGACCAGAGGAAGAGCTCATTAGATCCCCGACCTCGACCTGGCCATACTGCGTGCTGGAGGATCTTCTCCAGAGACAGTACCGAGGCTGTGTGTCCAAGGACAGGGAAGGACCGAGCCATCGATCACGGCACAGAGAATGCAGACACGGATCCAGGAATTGATGGGAGTTCATAAAAGGCGAAGAGAAAAATTCATTTAGATCCCTACCTATTCCTCTGTACCAAAATAAGTTCTACAGGACTTAAAATTTTAAATATAAAAAATACAAGAAGCCCAATGCCTTCCCAAACCTTCGGCTTTCTGCAACGAATTCTCCACATATATTGACTACGTGCCCCTCCTCAGCCCTCACGGGGCTGTTGTTGGGGCAAAGTAACAAAAACCAGAAGATACTATGAGAATCAAAAGATCTAAACACGTGCCAGAAGTTATTTCTCTAGGAACCTGACCACAGGAGTCGGGGCCCCATCGCCCCTGGCGGAGGGTGGAGGGTGGCTCCCCAGGCGGCCCTTCCCACCTGCTCCGGTCCTCCCTCGCTGACGTGCAAGCCTGCACCCTCCCCGCCGGCCAGCTCCCACTTCAGGCACCAGCACCCCGTGTAAATATTGCTCCCCTGATCCAACAGACTAACTGCGAGCTGTCACGTGTCTGTCACATGTCAGCACATCTGTCTGTTTTCGAGCCAGGACCAGGGTAGGGGACGAGAACTTACTGCCCTGCGAGAAATTCTAGGAAATGGTGTAAAACAGATCAGACACCTCTTATCTTTCCGCTGGGGGGGCAGGGGAGTGGGGCATTTTACTTGCACTCCTAAGCCCTCAGCAGAGGTACAGCCAGACAGGGGTCCCCGGGGCGGGGGTCTGCCACACCTCTGGCTGCCCAGTGGGGTTTCCCCCGGGGAGGGGGCAGGGAGGGGAGAGCAATGGCTGACAAGTTCTTAGCGACACGGGTTCTGAGACATGTGGGTCGAACGTCAGCCTGTCGGCCCCACAGTGCAGGAGGGGCTTGGTCCCTCCGCGGACGGCTGAAGCGCCCAGGGCCCAGCGCAGGCCCGCGCCAGCCACGACGACGCCCCACGAAGTTTCATTCAGGGCACGGAGGCGCCCGTCGGCGCCCACGCCAAGGCCAGCAGCTCTCGCCGGAGCAGCGTCCAGTACCAGTGTGACAGCACGCCAGGACGAGGGACAGACATGATCATTACTCAGCCCGGATGGTCGCCTGGGGCCGCTCAGTCGTTCCTTTCTCATGAATGTGCTTTTGTGCAAACAGCACCGTGAGCTCCATGCTGGAGTTCACAGCGCACGAACCTGGGCGAGCAGGGCGTTTGCCGGTGACTGTCCTCAGACACCGCCTGCAGCGGGCACTGGCCAGCCTCGGGCGGTCGGCAGGCCAGGCCCGGCCCTGGGCGAAGAGTGGAGTTTGTATTTTTAAGTGAGGTTCCCATCGCTTAAAAAACACGAAGATGCTGCCTCGCACGGAAAAATCGGGTGAAATTCACACTTCGGTGTCGGCGCGCGTGCTCCGGAGCCGCGGGGGCAGAGCCGGCGGGGTCACCACCCAGCGGAGGCTCGGATTGTTGACCCTCTGGCCCTTTGCGGGAGTCACCACGCAGCCAGGGCACCTAGCAGGGCGGCCGAGGCCCCTCTGAAGTGCTGGGGCCCGGAGCCAAGGCCCTCTCGGGCATAGATGCTGCCACCGCTCAGCCTGTCCCCACAGGACCCCAGCCCAGGTCCTCAGCAGAACCCCCGCCCCCAGCTCCACCTCTGGCCCCTGCTCCCCACTGCGGCCACAGGAGTGTGGGAGCTGTATGGTCCCTTTCTGCTCATCCCTGTGTCTCCAAGCGTCCCGTCTCACCGAGCGGGAGACAGACCCTTCCCTCTGCCGAGCCCCTTCCTGTCATCACGGTCCCTTCGTCCATGCGTTCTATGCCACAGACCAAGCATCACACAGGAAATAGCACCAAACACCGTGACCACACACAGAGCTCTTACGAGATCCATTTCCCATGAACGTTGCTTAATCTAATCATTTTCCCTGTTTTAATACCATCGGTTTCCCTCCTGATCAGCACTACCCGTCACCAAGTACCTTCAGGTAATTAACATTTTTACATTTTTAATTATGAAATCTTTCCTGAGCTGGCGGGGTGTCAGAGATGAGAAGCGTCAGACACCGACGGTGCTGAGCTCTGCGGGTCTGAGCTCCGCGGGTCCCTCCAGCCTGGGCAAGCAGTGTGGGTGGGCGTGGCTTTGGGCCTCCGCAGGTGCCAGCGCCCCTCCCTGAGGCGGACGGACAGGGTCATGGAGCGTGGGGCTCACTGTGGGCCTAGCACCCAGTGGCCAGACGTGCTCTACAACCTCAGCACCCAAAGCACACCTGACCTCTGTGAGGGTGCGCCAGCATTCAGCTCCCGCTGCCCCACGCAGGGCAGGGAGACGGTGAGACCGACGGCCACCCCGGGGTCACCACCCAAACCCCACCCCGCCTCTGACGCCACGCTCCAAACGATGCCCTCCCCCACTCTGCCTTTGCTTTACATCCCAGCCCCCTCCGCCCGCATGTTGAGCAATTCTATGTAACGCCCCTCCATGTACCAAAAAAGCCTTGGAGTTGTTCCCCGATTCATACTTTTGTGGGAGAAGTACGCCCCCCTAAAAATGTCACAGAAGGCCGGGAGGCTGGGACCCGGGGGCCCAGGGGAGCAGGGCAGCGAGCTGCACGGCGCTCCCGCGCCAGAGACGGCCGGGTTTCCAGGGCGGCCCACGGGCCTCTGTCCCTCTCAAATCCGCCCCGGCTTAGACTGGGGCCGTTTTGTAAACGCGCCCCTCCCCCAACACCCTATGGCTGATCATCACCCCCGCCGAGAAGGAGGAGGGTGCTCTGAGTTCAGACCGGCTTGTCCAAGACCGGGCCGCCGGGAGAGGAGGCCAGGGTCACCTCTTCCGTCTACACCCCACGCGCAGAGGCCCCTGCGGCCGCCCTGCCTCATCCGTTTCCCGGGATCGGGGGAGCACAGGCCAGTGGCCGCCCAGCACGCCCCCTCTCCTTTTCTCCCCCTTGCTCCCTCTATTTCTCCGACCCCACTGCCAGGGGTCAGGAGGCCACGGTACAGCCACAGCGGCCAGTGCATAAAAATGCCCATTTAAGAGAAATGAACAGTGGGTTGAGAAACGGGCCCATTGAAGGAAAAACAGCTTGTCCTCAAGTCAAGTTCTCACGACATGGGATGTTTCCCCCTAATTTCAAAAGCATGAATTGAGCTGCTAGCGAGGTCAGGCTCCAACGCTAACGGGTTGGCGTTCTGACTTGATAATCCGATGAGAAAGAGAATTTAACGTGACTTTGCCTGGTCCGAATCATCTCAGCTGCTTAAGAGTCAAACGTGCGCTCTCGCCAGGCGTGCGGGAGGGGAGCTACAGTATAGTCACCTGTTTAATCCACGGCGCAGGGGAGTGGTTTCGGGGTCTCCTTGAAATAAAAGCACAGTGCTGGGGGTGCATTTGGTTCCCCATAAATACGCCGAATGGATAAGGGAATATAAAGACCCATCATAAACCTTTGATGAAATGTATTCCTAAGGTCCTCATTTTTACGTCAACGGTTGAGTTTCTCGGTTTGAGTATCAAGAAATACAACTGATCAAAAAACAGAAGAATCTCCAGAAACCAAATCACCAGGAAGAGCTGAATTACGTGGGAGGACAGTGGGTTTAGACAGAGTTCATAGCTCTGGCAGCTAAAACTTCTGCAGCAGTGACCGGGGGCACCTGGGACGGGACGTGGGCAATGCTGCTCCCAGCAGAAGGGACAACTCATCTTTCAGAACGCGACTTTCGAGTAAGCCACAGCACTCTCCACTGCACTCCGAGAGCCCCTGGCATTTTCGATTGTACTTTTTTTCTGAAAGTCTGAAACTCACCCACGACTGATTAAAGTCAAGTGACTACCTCCCCCCACCCCCCAAAAACGTGCTCCGATGACCTTTGGGCCCCTGCGGTTGAAAGTGGGAAGACAGGAATCACGCGCCACCTCACTTTGAACAGAGGCTTGAGTTTGTTTTTAACTCGGATTAAATTGCTAGACGAACGGGTGGCTGTGTCGCAGGAAAAGCACCCGAGCACCGCACGTAGCGGTCGCTCAGTGGCCCTCAGGAAACATGGCTGCTCCAGAGGCACTTCGGAACTGGGGGGAAGCTCCCACTCTGCCCACACACGCCATCCCCTGGCTGGCGTCTCCGGGGTGTACACAGCTGGCCCCCCACCTTCTTTCCGCTTTTTCTGGAGAACCACGCTCTCTTTGATAAGATGCTGGAATTCCACGCAGTCCTGTGACTTGTCCCAAATGAGGACGTCCTGGAGGCTACTTTACTCGGCGCCCACCTATGGGATCAAAGAGGAAAAACAGCAAGTCCGAACTCCAGCAACTTGACTCTGCCTCCGATAAAGCTTTTTTATCCAAAACCTCAATTTCAAGGAGAGAGAAGTATATGCATTGCAAGTAAACAAAGCTGTTTGAACAATACCTTCGTTCCTAAGAAGTAACATTTAATCTGGCGTTTTAAAAGATGATCCTCGCAAATATGACTAAGCCGAGGTTTCAATTCTGTTCAACTACTGGTGTGAAATTTTAATCAAAAAACTAGAGAGCTCATTCAAAAAAGAAATTAGTGGAAAAACTTTGGTCGTCTCTCATCAGTGAAAACTGATTTAGTTATGCAAATTACTGCTATGAATATTAAACCACTGATGAAAGGTTTTTAATGAAGGGATCTTTTGTTTTGGAAATGCAAGGGTATATGCTTTAATTTCTTGCTAATTTACTGTTCTTTGATAATGTTCACATTTTCCCCAAAGTGGCTTTGCTGATGGGTTTAATACTGTGAATAGAACTACAGACCAACAATACTGCCTTTGACAAGTCCTCCCTTGTGTAACTCTACACCGTGATTTGCAACCCCTTATGCTCAATTCTATTAGGGTGAATTTTGTCTACAGGGCTTTCCCTGAAATGAATTCTCATTTTAATGTTAGCCTCCTGCAGTTTTTAATTTTTAATCTGTAATATGAAATTGCAAATTTTACAAACATCATTTGAAAAAGCCACCAGGACAGAACCGAGTGCCAAAGTTTACATATTGCCTAATTAGACCGTTATGAGAGGCAGCTTATCAATGTCACGCCAAAGATCATCAAAAAATCCAATTACTAATTTGAAAAACACATATATTTATAGGTTCATTTTGTTTAATTTGCATCCGGTTAGCTCAATAATTGTTTTAAAATTGTATTAGGGATAATAATTTGGGTTTAGCTGGCAACGTACCTGACGGCAAAGGTGGCGCCTCGCTGCCCACCGCGAGTGGCAGAGGCTGCCGTGGCGAGGCCCCCAGGAACACACCTCCCACCACGGAAAGCTCCAGTCTCCAGGTACTCAAGAGATAAATCTCCTCGAAGTGGAAGAACCTCGAAGCACCTTGCCGGGGAGGCGGGCTTCCGGTGGGACTAGCTTGGGCATTCTCCAGATAATTGAGAGTAAGTGGGAAAGAAAAGGAAGCGGGGGGGGGTGGCGGGACACCTGGGGGCCTCCAAAGAAAGGCGGGCAGAGACTCTAGTCCAGGGAGCTGGCCTGAGTCAGCCCAGAAAAGCAACAGCTTCCTTCAAACTTTCTCATTACAGAAGATGTCAGCAGTCTCAACATAAAGAGGGCAGTGACATGCAGGCCTGGCCCCGTGACCCAGCTTCAGTACTCAGCGACTGTGGCTGACCCTCTTTCCTTGGGCCCCCCTCCCCTCCATCCCCTCCCCACATTACGATGGAGAAAATCCTGGACAGTCTATCATCCCAGCTGTGGGGATTTAGGATGTATCTCAAAAAAGCGGGTCTTTTTTCACCTGTAAAATATTATTGTCAGACCTAAAGCACGTGAACAACAATTTCTTAATATAATTAGATAGCCAGACAGACTCCCACTTTCCACTTGTCCTGTGAATGTTCTGGAAGATGTCTTTTACCGTTTGAGTCAAAATGTAAATAAGTTTCACAGGTCGTAACTGGTTGTTATGTTTCTTAAGCCTCTTTCCATTTCTAAGTTCCACCCCTCCCTCTGGCTTTCCCTCTCTCCCATCCTCTCTCCCCCTCCCTCCTCCTTCTCTCTCTCCCTCCCTCCCTCTCTCTCTATCCCTCTTCTTGACTTCTGTCTGCCTTTCTATCACTACCTCTATTTCTATTCAATGTATTTATCTGTTGAAGAAGCCAGGTCACTTGTCCCATAGAATTTCCCTCGGTTTGGGTTTTGCCGCTTGCATCCCTTTGGGGTCCCCTTTACGAGTTCCTCCACCCACTGTATTTCTGGGAAATTGGTAGTTGACTCTAAAGCATTTATCAAGACTCAGGTTTGATTATTTTGGCAAGACTATATTTCCACCCAGAGTTACATAAAAATAGGAATTTTTTATTTGCTCATCTCTCATTACAAGAAGAATGTTCACTATAAGCAATAAAAATAATTCAAAGGAAGAAAAAATATCCTTCCAGATATTTTAGTGTCTATATACATTGTATTTTTCTATCTTGTATTTTTTTTTCATGAAATGGGATCATACCGCACATTCTTGCTTTAGAAATTGTGTTCTCTTCACTTAACAAAAAACCAGGTACGCTGCTTATTAAATTACTCAACTCTCCCTAAGCTGCCATGAGTGGTCTCTATACTTAATTTTATTAGCACGGCTTCTCAAAATAATCTGGAGTTTTCAGTAGACTTTCTGTGCCAGACTCAGAGTTTCGCACACATTTTGAAGAAAGAATTCCCTAATGTGCTTATCACGCATTAATCTATTAATTTGAAGTGATAGAAGTGATCATTCCCTTGGAGTATGAACAATGTTTCCTTACAGATCATGAGAAAGCGGTGACCTAAGACTGCAGTTTCACATAAAATCCTGGTGCCACCGGCAGCGCTGGCCACCGGAACTGGGGCCGTGGGCAGTGACCGCGCATCCGACGCCAGAGTCCAAGAGCCCAAGCCACACAGTGAGACACGCATCGACTTTAATTCTGTTCTTTAATTCTGTCCTTTCTCACACCACCAGCTCCCCACTGAGGCCGGCTCTTGGCGCTCGGGGGTCTGTGGGGTCCCCAAGAGCATCACGGGGCAGGTCGGCGGGCAGAGACCCCGAGATGCTTAGGGTTTAAGGTGGGGGACGGCTCTTTTCTGCTGAGCATCTGATCCACGTTTCAGGAAATCCAGACTCTCTGCCAAACAAGCCGGTCCTCTGAAGCCTGATCGGAGATGCCATGAGGACCCCAAGCTGGATGAGGACCAACCCCAGGTGGTTGGGACGACCGGACCCACAAGCCCGCTGCTCTTTGGGCAACTCTGTAAGGCACACCGAGGGCCGGACTCAGGCAGAAGATAAAAACACTAGAGGTCAAAGAACAGCTGGGCCGGGCGCCTGCCGAGAAATCACCCAGGCTCCTGAGGCTCTGACCACCCCGAGTCACAGCTGTGCCCATTTCGGGATGGACAAACTGAGCCCCCTGCAGGCTGCCATGGAGCTGGAAACCACCCTCAGCCTGAGCACCTGATCTCTGCCAGCTGCCCCCACCAAGGGACTGGCTGCAGGAAGACCCGTGTCCTTGGGCCGCCAGACCCAGGCCTTGATTCTGTGTGCCCCGGTGGGTCCCCATCACCCCGCGAAACCTCGGTCATTTCCCCACGGGACCAGGGTGGCCTGAACTTCCCATGAAGCTGGGAACAAGGGGCCTTCTCCAGCAGCCAGCTGGTGAGGTCTGGAGGGCGGGACTTCCCCTGTCACAGCCGTTTTCCCCCACAGTCCTAGTGTGGTGCTTCGGGAACGAGGGATGAAGTGCCTTTTCCCGTGAGAGGTGACGGCCTTGTACCATGAGCGGGCACTCCTCACGTCACACGTGTTCCTGCCCGCTGGGTGAGCAAGCGTGCTCACCATCACCATGACGTCACATGCCAGTTTATATGGAACAGGCAGGAAATACCGAGATATACGTGGAGATTTTTTTGACCAATCACGATTAAGTCCATCAGCTCGTTTGGTCCCCACCTTTCTGCCATCATTCTGAGCTCTTTTTCTTTTCTCTTTTTCTTTTTGAGTGAACTCTTGAGTTCCACCGTTGGGGCTCTACCATTGGTGGAAGGAGTGAGTGCTGGGTGGGCGGTGTCTGTCCCCCGGGGACGGGGTGGGGGGTGGCAGGGGTCCCGGGAGAGCCGGCCAGAGACAAGGGAGCTGGTGTGAGGGCCCAGCCGCCAATTCCCTCGCTCCTCCCTCCTGTCGTTACTCTCGTGTCTTCCCTTCTTCTTCCTTTTCCTTTTTGGACTTCTCGGCGTTCGGAAGACGGCTGGAGAACCAGCCCCACCGCAGGCCAGGAAGGAGGGTCAGGCGTCCGCACGGGCCGCCCTGGGAAGACGGGCGGCAACCAGCACGTGCTCAGCCCTCGATGCGGGGCTAAGGGGCGAGGACTTGATTTCGTGTGTGCCTGGGAGGCCGTTTGGAGTTTCCGAGAAGGACAGTGACACGCAAAAAGGTCTGTTGTAAAAAAAAGGCTTAATCTGGCAGCTGTGTTCTTGACTCACAGAATGGAAGACACACGAAGCGCTGGGAGGAGAGACAGGGCACGCGTTGTACGGAGGCCGCGGGAATCGTCCAGGCTAGCGGCGATGAGCGCAGGAGCTGGCAGGTGACCACGGGACGAGTGAGAACAGAGCGGGAATGGAGAAACGGCAGAACTTGGCAGCCGGTCGACAGGGTGGTGGCGAGCTCCTCTGAAGGGGCCCCGCCGTGTGAAGCTGGCCTCATGGCATCAGAGAAGGCTGGGCATGGCAGGGACGCTGCCTGGGTGAGGACTGGCACCTGGAGTGAGCCCAGGGAGCTCGAGGAAGCAACCGGCCTGGGGCCGCATGATGCATTAGGCGATGGGTGTGAACTCACGGCCCAGTGAGCACAAAGCCGCAAAGCATCTTGGGCATCATCTAGACTCCTGGCTTTTGCAGGTGGTCCTGGGACTCCCCCTCCAGGGACCTCAGAGGTGGAATGAGGGGGCTACCCGGGAAAGGCCGAGCGGCCTGCGGTCGGCTTCCCGTCCCCTCACTCACCCCACCCTGCTCAAAACACACCCCTGCTTCTATTTGTTTGCATCAATGGCTTTACAGATAAAAGGGGAAAATGGAAAATCACATCAAGGTTTAAACGTGGGAAACGGAGGCCCAGACACAACAGCAGCTGCCCTCTCCTCTGACAAAGCGAGTTCGAGATTGTTCTAGAGCACCCAAGGAGGAGGGACCATGGCGAGCTGGAAATTCGGGGACCAAAGTTCTTGCTCATTTCTTTAGCAGTCACGGCTCGTGGACCCACCACGTGACCACCACTGCTCAGAGATGACCAGACGCAAATCCTAAAACAGGATAACGGATAAAACCCGGCAACCGCAGACGGGGAAGGAAGAAAGCGAGCGAGAAAGGGAACGTGAGCACCAGGAAGCGCGTGCGCAAGAAAGATGGGGGCGGGGGCGGGATGGGCGCGGCGGGGGTTTCAACGCGCGCGCTCTGGCCTCGCTTCGTTCATCTTTCCTCCCATTTTCTCTGTCTCCAGCCGTGAACTTGCATTAACGGAAGAGGGAAGAGGCATTCGTGAGCACGATGGCTCCACTCAAAGAGGCCCGCTCAGCTCTGCACCCACGAAAGCCCGCAGAGGGAGCGGCCGGCACAGCCCCGCGGGAGGCGCCCGTCACTCCAGCGGGTCCCCGGCCCCGTCGGGTCACCTGCGCCTTTCCAGAACTCGGGACATGGGGACCTTTCTCGATGGAACCAGCAAAGTATTCACACCGACTTACTGTTCGGCGTGGAAACTAGTACGTTTCGTTTTTAATAATGACAGTTTGCTGAGCTGTGATTTAGCTGCTGTAAAAACGCAGAAGTATATACCGCCCCATCCGCTGCCTGTGAGCAGACGATAAAGCCCGTTATGTTTACACAGGAGATGGCCTCGGCCGCACGACATCGTCATCGTGATGGAGAGACAACTCCCAGTCACTTAGCTTCAGCTGCAGCTGACCCGACAGCGCCCGGTCTAAAATTAACACTGCCTTCGGGTTGCGGAGGACTCAGGGCCAGCGGACTCCACTCCCTGCCCCGCACACAGCCCCGCAGGGCGAGCCGACGGGCGATGGTCACGCGATGACCTTGCCGGTCATCTCATGCTCTCTTGTTACACCCATTACCATGCGAGTCGAGCTGGTCACGGGGTCCAGGGGTATAAACTTATATGAACACCAGAAAGGCCACATGGCTTCTGAAATGAGGGTCATTTCCATAAGAAGTGACACGGAATGATCGGTGGGACGTGCTGTCCACACGACATGGTAAATTCAGAGCCAAGCCAGTGGGACCTCAGATGGGCCACAGACTTATGGGCCAGGGAGGCGGGCGGGACAGAGAGCCTGCTTCCCACGGCGCCCTACGGTTATCTGCCTCTTCCAGTTTTGAGGAACAGGGAGAGGCGGTGGGCGATTAGGCAGCAAGAGAGAGGCTGAGGGAGAATAACAGGAAACAGTTAAAGTCCAGCACCAAGCTCATCACCTCTGCACCCCAAATCTCTGGACCCCCTGCTGTAGACAAGCGGGCTGCTGTGGCCTGGCTCTAATTCAAGGGTTCCCCTCTCCTGCACACAGCTCCCCCCTGCTTCCTCTGTCTCTGCTCACAGCTTCCCAAGTTCAAGGAAATCTGGACTGTGTGTTTTCCCATGACCATGCTCGCTCCTGTGGTCTCCCGGCTGGACCCCAGAATCCCTCTGCCCTCAGCAGATCCGTCCACTCCTCTCTCCCCAACACTGTCCTGGGGCTCTCCTCAAGAATGCTGGGTCTGCATTGGGCTGAATGCATTTCCCCCCTCCCCCCCAAAACCTGTAATTTGAAGTCTCAGCTGCTCAGAATGGGACTGTATTTGGAGAGAGGGTCTTTGAAGAAGTGATTAGGGTAAGACGAGGTCACTAGGGTGGAGCCCTGATCCCGTATGACTGTCTTTACAAGAAGAGGAGGAGACGCCAGGGACCCACACACTGAGGAAAGAAAGACCAGGTGAGGACACGTGGGAAGGTGGCCACCTACGAGCCAAGAGGAGAGACTTCAGGAGAAGCCAAGCCTTCTAACACCTTGATCGTGGAGTCACAGCCTCCCACACTGTGAGGAAGCACACTCTGCTGTACAAGCCCCTCAGCTGTGGCACACGGTCACGGCCACCTGAGCAGACCGAGGCGAGTTCACGCTCCTCACCCAGCTCTCTAGACTCCCCAGCTCCTGGCCACCCACCCCCCTACGCGCCCCTCCCACACCCCTTCTCCCCGCCTGTCCTGCTGCCCTGCCCACTCCCCCCCTCTCCACACTCCCCAACCCCTATGGAGCTCTCCAGCACGTGGCCGAAGCGGCTGCAATACCACCCTGAGTGACGAAAAGCCTGTGAGGTCCCTTCGCATCTAAGTCTTGCCCCTAAACCAAATGCTAAATTTCTTAAGACCATGGGCTCTGTACTGTCCACAGCACCTGGCGCACACTGGCGTAAAGGTCGGTTAACACCTCATTCGGTAACTGGGTTCCATCTACGCAGACACAGCTGGCCCGTGACGACAGGTTCAAGTGTCCCCACAGCGATGCTCTTCACCGGGCTCTGGCTCTGTGAGCGTCTCGGCTCTGGACGCATTCTGCGTTAGCTCACATCATCCTCACACCCGGTCCACGGCGGACCCACTGCTGTATTTCCCTTGACAGATGAGGGGCCTGCCGGGCTGGTAAGTGGCCTGAGAAGGACAGGAAGGGACAGTGACGATAACGCCTTCCCTTTCTGGGTCACAAAGACCCGGGGCTGAAAGAACCCCGAACAGTGAGCTGTCCCAGGCCCCCCGAGTCCCGAGCAGGTAAACCTCCAACTCTCTGGATGGAACAATGTCCATTGACTGTTGCTTTTCGCATGTCTCCCTTATTTTTAAAGTATTAAAGTATTAAACATAAAAATGTTAATTTCTAAAATGTTCTATATAGAGAGATAAACAGAGGCAGGCTGGGGTTGGAGTGGCGTCCCAAGGTGTGAGCCCACTGGGAGGAAGGGCAGGTGCCCAGGCAAGCTCCTCAAGCTCGCCCCACGAAAGAGAGCTAGCAGCGGCGATGGGCCCTTCCCGGAGGCCTCACCCGGAGCCCTGCCGCTGACCCAGCGCTTATCCACACACTCATTCCCTGGACGAGCCGCAGGTGCGCTGAGGCTCCGAAGCCAGGGGGACACATGTACCCGGCAACGGACACACGGGCGAGGCGCGTGCCATTGTACTCACAGTTAGGGAGGAGTCTCTGGCAGCTTCGAAACCGGACCCCTTATGCAGACTTCCTGAGGACGTGTCCCCAGGATCCGGGTGACGTTGGGTCTGGAACGAGGCACTCTAAGTCACCCAACTGCTGATACCAAATCGAGCATGACACAATTCCTGGCCTCAAGGAAGTCAAAAATTAATAGAAGCTGGCGCCTCCCAAAAAAAAGACAAGACAAGAAAATGATGCTGGGACTTGCCGGGACCTGTTATGTTCTGGGTCTGGGAGAACCGTCGTGGCAGCCTGCCGGGGCTGCCGTCACGGGTGCCACACGCTGGAAAGACAGCAGCCATGAATTTTCTCACAGTTTCGGAGGCTGGAAGTCCGAGATGAAGGCGTCTGCAGGGTTTGGTTCTCCCGAGGCCTCTCCCCTTGGCGTGTAGACGGCCATCTTCCCCCGGTTCCTTCCTCTGTGTGTGTCCTAATCTCTTTTTATAAGGACACCAGTCATATTAGATCACACCACACCCTATGACCTCATTTTAATTCAAATTACCTCTTTAAAGAACTTATCTCCAAATACGTCACCTTCTGAGGTCCTGGGGATTAGAACTTCAGCATAGGAATTGGGGGGCGGGGACTAATTCCGCCTATAACAGCCACTCTGCACATTTGATCTCATGTAATTCTCTAAGGAAACCCTAAAAGTCGGTGTTATTACTGCTGTTTATGAGGTGAAGAGGGGCGGTAAACCGGGTCCACAGCTCTCAGAAGCTGCTGCCGATTCACCGGCCCATGCCCCCAGAAGATTTATGGGTGTCATGCAGAACATGAGCAAAAAACGGGATGCTCATCGCTTTGGTAACATTTAGAAATAAACCTGGTCATTATTCCTAATTGGAATAAATATTTGATTGCTAATAAAAAAAGAGTATTTTCAAAATTGTAATAGGGTGGTCGTTTTAAACGTCAAGCGCCAAGTCGGATGTTCTGAGATGCTAGGTGCCCGTGTCACAGTCTACTCTGAGCCGGTGGACCCAGTGACAACTAGAAGCTGGTGGCGGAGGCACTGCTTTGTCCTAAATCACGTTCTTTTTTGCTGGCAGCGCGATTATCCGAGCACTTATGTTGGAGCTTTCTGCGCCGTCACTGACCACTTCATCCACACTCTTCAGAAAGGACTTTGCAGAGCATCATCCCAACCACAAAGAGCAAAGGAGACAGCAGCAGCCCCCCTCACTTAGAAATGCGGGGAGACAGAGTCCTTTTACAGACATAGAAGTCGCACAGAGGGTGTCTGGAATCACAGAAAGACCCGCATGTCACCTGCTCTGCTGCCTATGTGACAGGGACCAGGCCACTTCCCTCTCTGAGCCTCAACTTCCCATCTGCAAAATGGGGATAATTCTTCTTCCATGAGATCATCATAGAGGTTGATGAGATAGGGCACAAAACAGGAGAGTTGTCATCCTGGTTCACAACAGATGTGAGCTATTGCTGCGACTTTCAACAGTATGAGCATCATTATTTGTATTAAATTTCAGCAGGATCCAAAGCTTTAGTCTTTGGTCAGTCCCAGGAGACAAGCGTGGCTTCAGTGGGGAGGGGAGGGAAGGATGAGGGCCGGTTTCCCACGGGGCAGGGCTGGCCCGCGCCGGCTGCAGAAGCTTTCACCTCTCAGGTTGCATACTGAGCTCTGAGGTGGCCATTTGGCCATGGCACCTGAGTCCCAACCCACCTCCATTCCCAGCCCAAACAGAGACTCACAGCCCAGGCATCAAGGTTCCTCACATGGGCAGACCCTGTAGCTCCTTCTCCACTGTTTATATATATAATCTTGACTATTGGCAGCTTACAAGATTATATATATATTATTATATATATATTATAATATAAGGGGGGGTTACTTAGCCTTAAAACAAAAATAGCCACATTGGGGCCACAAGAAGAAACCACATCGTAGGTGTTAAGAGTGGACAGAACCATCGGTCCGGACGCCCACTTGGAAACACCTGCTCTGCGTGACCATAGAAGCATCACAAACCTCTCCCGGCTCCTGTTCCCTCACTTGTAAAATGAAAATCTGGGCCAGACAAGAGAGGCAAATCCCAGAGCACCCACGCTCGGGGTCGCGCAAGCAGAGGCTGGCCCTGAGAGCCAGCACTTCCTTAAGTTGTGCACCCCAAGTTTTCATACCTCGCCCTGGTCCTGGCCATGAGGGAATAAGCCCGGGACCCAGGGCTTAAGACAAACCTGCCTGCTCAGCCCAGCACCTGACGTAGGGGGGCCCTCAATACAAACCAGAACTACGATGACCCACTCGCCCCTCCGTGAGCTCACGGAAACAGATTCTAACGCCTCGCACATCTCTCTCAGATCCATCTTTCCAGAATTTACCTGAAAAACACGTTGGCAAAGAAGTCGAACTTAACTAAAATGGGGTGGTTCCTGTCCGTACCCCAACGTGACAGCTTCGCTAGGTCGGATTACCGAGTTCTTCCTCTAGGTGGCGTACGATCCTGTCACTCTACATAACACCAGGGGCTGCTGGGGCAGGGTGCACCTTTCCAGAAGTCTCCTGCGCGCTTTCTCCCTGCAGGCTGTGTGCCGGCGACAGCCGGCGTCTTTTTAACACGCTGCCTGACACACAGCGACACCGAGTAAATGTGGCATGGCCAATCGGGCAGCTGTGTCTAACGTTTACGAATTAAGAGTTTATGATAAAAGGTTAAAGTTTCCAAATAATAATTTCTTATTATTACAGCAGTAGTAAATTAATCAAAAGAATTAACTCCCACATTGTAAGATCGACCCAAAGGTTTCGTGAGGCAATTAAGAGACATTTCTTCCATAGTGTTGTAGAACAGAGCTTTTCAGGTGACAGTGGTTTATACCTCCATGGACCCGATTCCAGCAGGTTCGGGTTTTGTTCGGGGCGGCTGCGTGATTCCAGAAATCGGAGTAGACGGGACTGTCGGGGTCTCCCGGCCACTTCCTGCCGGGGGGGACAGCAGGGCCCCCGAGTTGGCGCAGGCTGCGCTGTCTCCACCCCCTTGGGCCAGCCCACGTCTGAACAGTGCAGCGACCTCAGGCACAAACGCTAGGTGCAAGCATGGCACTGCAGCGCGACATGGCACAGCAGGGGTCATCAGCACCGGTCCCAAGGCCACAGGGCCCTACCCTGATCCTGCACCTGCGCTGACCTTCCGCGCGCACAACCAAGGAACCTGCGTTTCTACCGGAAGGGTGCGGTGGCCCCGCTTGGTCGCCAGATGGCGCTGCGGCCCCAGGCATGGCGCTTTGGGTCTGCGTGGGCTCCGCACCCGACCCGCAGAGGCGGCGGGGTCGCTGTGGGGGCGGGGCAGGGCCGGGGACACTGGCGCCGGTGGCCCTGCCGGAGGCAGCGGTTGGTGGAGACCCGGGCTGGCAGAGGTGTACCGATCTTTTGCTTTCAGAAGCGGCCCTAAGCTAGGTTTTTGTTTGAAATGCTAGCAGTTATTGTACATTAAGTGTTTTAATAGAAACCCTTTTTCCAAGGGGTGATCAAGGATGTGGGTTGGCACGGGGTGCATCTGACCTCGCGGGTGGCGGGCCTGGGACACAGCAGGACTGAGGCAGCCGGGGTGAGGGCGGCAGTCCCGCCGCAGCCCAGAGCAGGAGTTTCATGCCTGGAGGACCCAGGAATTACCTGGTCACGAGGCAGAGGAGCAGGGAGAGGGAGGGTCCTCTGGCCCCTCAAGACTTAAGGCACATGGATCCCTACCCATCTCCCCGTGGCATCTCTGCCTCGCCTGCTCCAGTGGCCGAGGAACCCCGTTCCCACCCAGGAGATGCTTCCTGGTGTCCTTGCCGCTGGAAACACTTAATTTCTAAAACTGTCTCACAAGGAGAAATTTAAACGTATACAGAGGCAGCAAGAGTATTAACATAGTGAACCGCGCACCCATAACCAGCTCCAACAATTGATACTCATGGCCGTCAGATGTTATCTATCCGCCCCGCCCCCCCATGCTTCCCCGAGCGCCTCTTGCCCCCAGTGGGTGATTTAGAAGCAAATCCCAAATATCATATCTCTTCCTCCATAAATACTCCGGTGTGTACCTCTAACAGATAACTTTTTAACATAACACTATTATTGTCACAGTAATACTATTATCTCACCAAAAATATTTCCTTAATGTCACAAATATTTAGTGGGCATCCCAATTTCTCCAACTGCCTTCATGGTTGAAAATGTTAACAGCTGATTTTCTCGACACTTCAGTCAAAAATGAAAGGTTGCCATCATCCCCTCCAGCCCCCACTCAGACCTACCTAACCAACCCAGCCCACCAAAACCCACTGATTATCACGGAGGAGTTTTGCCTGTTTTAGAAATCTGCATAAATGGACATACAATAGGTGCTCTTCAGTATCTAACTTCTTTCGCCCACTATGCTAATGGTTTTGCGACTCAGCCACAATGCCGCATGTACCAATACTTCATTCTTGTTTGCTCCTTTGTAGTATTTCGCCATGTGAATACAATACCATTTATAATGCAAGTACCCCGCTAGGAAACATCCTGTTTATGGATATTCGGATTGTTCCCAAGTTTGGGATCTAAGGGCAAAAGCTGCTTCTGCTAGTCTTCTCGTGGCAGTGTGCTTTTATTTCTCTTTGGCAAATGCCCACTTAACTTCATAAGAAACTGCCGCAGAGTTCTGAAGGGCGGTCACACCCCTCACGTCCCTACCAGCCACACAGGAGATTCACTGCTCCCCATCTTTTCCATTTTGACTGTTTCGTTGGATGTGTAAAGGGGTTAAGTTGCGTTTCCCTGGTGTGTTGGGAATGAGTTCTAGTTCTCTCCATGTTTCTCTGAAAATGTCCTTGTTCATCCTGATTTTAACAGCATCTTTCCCTTGGAGATAACAATCTAGGTGGATGGGTTTTTCTTCCAGAGGCTGTTTGCCACCAGGCCTTGCTGTCTGGCCCCGGACTTGTGAACCCCAGCCCTCGGCTCACGACCCCTGCAGCCCAGGGGTCACCCCAATCTCTGCCTGCCCTGCCTTGCAGCGTCATGCCCCACAAACCATCCTTCTCATCAGCTCCAAACTCCCGTCTCTGCCCCGTCGACATAGTGAGATCGCTGCCTTCCACTTGGCCCCGCAGAAATCGGGGGTGTTCATTTACTGAATGTGTCTTTAAACTTTCCAGAAGCAACTGTGTCATCGCGCTGAGACACAGTTCAGCCAGGAAGGCCGGCGGAAGCTTGAGCTCTCTCTCTTTGCCAAAACAGGCCGGTTTCTTCGTGTGTCCAAAGGTGTTCAATGAGTTTCTTTTTTGTTTTTCTTTCTTAAAAAAAAAGAAAATCATTTTGAACTTGAGGAATTTTAATTTATTTTATGTGTTTCAGTTCACTGTAGTTATCATTCTTACCAAAGGTCAAAGTTTCCCCATTTTGCACAGAGGAGCCTCCTTACAATGGCCCCTGGGTCCTGTAGATGTGATCCTAAGAGTGCTTGCTTTTTGGTGTGACCACTTGTCCTAAGGTCACCTTGCACAGCCTCTGGCCCGGACATGGATTCTCCCATTTCTACAGGGAAACTGGGTTCCTTTCCACGGGAAATGACATTGGGAGCCCATGATCTAGGATATAAGGGCACTCATCACTGTTGGGTAAATTCAAAGTTTTGGGGGGGTCAAAGTCTTTTTGATGACTATATCAGGAAATATGTCTTTTCTTTTAAATTTTAAAAGAATCAATACACCATGAATTCATACTAACGTTTGCAACTCAAAGTTTACTTGAACAAGCCCGATCCCGTCTGATCTTGGAAGCTAAGCAGGGTCGGGCCTGGTTAGTACTTGGATGGGAGACCACCTAGGAAGACCAGGTGCTGTAGGTGTAAAAAAAATAAAAAATAAGGGAATGTAAGCTGACAAGTTCCTTGTGATCTGTAAGGTCAACCAAGGGTTGCTTTGCCTAAAAAAAAAAAATTTACGTAATGTAGCAAGGGGTCAGACACTATTTACTGATGTTTGACTGCTGACAGCTTTTGAGTCTCGCCCCTCACCCTCCCTTCTGCCCCACTTCTGGGTGAGCTGATAAGAAAGCCCTGTGCTCACTCCTGCAACCCCTCAAGCCCCTGCCACCAGCTGCCTCTGCAGCTGCCCACCTCCCTCCAGCGACACCCCAGCCAGTCTCGTGCTTGCTGACTCAAGCCACTTCAGACCCTCATGAGAAGCCTGCCCTGCACCCCAAGAGGCTGGTTATCTGAGTCAGGAACCTCTTCATACCCTGGGGGTGGGGTGGCATCATCAGTCTCTACATCCAAGCCAAATTTTGGGCGAGGGTCCACGCTACTCCTGCAGAGTAGCCACAGAGCTACCCTCTTTGAATTCATATTTAATCACTTTCTTAGAGAAAAATAGTATTTGACGTGCAACTTTTTCTACCTTGCCTTTGGCATTTGGTAATATTTGGAGTCGATCATTCCATAGCATTATACAGAGATATTACAATCTTTTTGTTTTAGTGGGTTGAGGCCACTTAAAGTTGCTGAATCAACTGATATTGATTTTGTTGTATTTTTAAAGATACACAGCTATAGTTACAGAGTCACTATGTTGTCTGTGTTCTCTCTCTTTTCTGTATACTGATATTTAATAGTAGTTGTAGTTATGGTCTAATTGTTGCACGTTCACTAATGCCTTCCTTTATATGATACCTTAGTCCTTCTCTGAGTCCACTGGTTCCTTAATACGAGCATTGTTGAAAATTAACAAAAAACTTCTCTGATATATTTAAGTTGAAGTAACATTCTTTTACTCCCAGTTCACACCTAAAAGGCAATAAGGAAGCTCACGTGATTTTTCTATGTACTCTCTTCCTCTACCCTAATCCTAATGACTGTTAGTTGTGTTATGTCCATGTCGACATAGCTATAAAGAAATATATCCTTTTCTTTAAAATCATCACTTGGTCTTAGTTCTACACTTACATTTATATTTAATATTCAACACTGAAACTTATGAAATGTGTCTTCATTCATTTTATTTGAAGCTTGGGCTCCAATAATTTCCCCAAGTAAGGATAAGGAACTACTGTCACTGAGATTTTCTGAGTTCAAGACAATTTTCCTGCAGCCTTGAGACTTAAAGGTCTCTTTGTAGACCTGTCTTGCTGGTATGCTTCCACTGCTCTCTGGGGAAGTAATTCTCTTCACTGGTCTCCCCTTTGTCACGATAAATATGCAGGACGCTCTACTACAATTTGTTTCTCTATCACTTAGGTGAGAGAGCATTTCCTATAGTCTTAGGATAAGAGGTTAGGACACAACACATGGCATTTTAGCTTCAGACTTCTAGGGGTTCCTATTCCCTTCTTGGCAATAAGTCTTCAAAATTGGCCTGTACCTTCTTCAAGTTTCCTGGCATCTTGATTTATATTTGAACCCTCTTCAATCTTTGCCACTGGTGTCAGTGTCCTAGTTGATTTGGATTCTCTCCCCAGGGGGAACCATCATGTCTGGAAACTTGGCTGCACATTAGGAAGCTGTTATGTAAAGCAAATTTCCAAGCCTTGCTAGTTACTAATGTTTCAATACATCACAGAACAAGCTTCGTTTACAGGTGGACGTATGTGGAGGACAAAGTTTTGAAAACTGGCAAAAAAAAAAGTCAGTCTCTAGAATGATTATGTTTCCTTACCCAGATATTTCCAACGTTTCGAAAGCAACATTTCAGACAGGACTATAATGAAAGTTTACCAATCATAGATATACTGTATACTTAGAATTCTATAATCTCTAATAACTACATATAATCATTGATAATATCTAAAGATCTTATTGAAGTAAAAAAATCAATTATTATAGGATAGAAGCTTATCTGAACTAATATGAGTGTTGATCCTTATTGTTGAAATTGTTCTCAAGCAATTCAAATACCTAAACTTAAACTCACAGATGTTTCCTTTTATTTTATAAGAGCCAGATGCTAAAAATCAGTTTGAGGGGTCTCCTTTCCAGAAAAGTTTTGTAATGATACCCCTCAGCTAAAGGAAGTAATGCTCTCCAGGGGTACCCTCGGGCCATGGGAGCTCAAGAATTATGAAGGCCACAGTGAGTCAGGCTGCTAATCAAACATATGGCAGTGGAAAGAATGATCTTTTATACTGGGTTATCAATGGCCTATCTAGTTCAAGTACTCACACGTCATTTACACCTAGAGATGACAATTTCCTTCTATGCCAGTCGCCCTTTACAGCAGCGATTTCAATGAGCAAATTTTGAGTATCTGTCTCTGCTGGCCGAGCCTTGCACTGCCATTTGCTTGTGGCTGTGCCAGTGTCTCCCACTTGAAATGAGGCCATTCCTGGACAGAAATCAAAGTGCACTCAATGTCCTTTCTAACCTTATTTACTTTTATTTTCCCATTTTATACCCAAGTGACCCTACTCTGGGAGTTTCACTGTGTGTTTTCAGGTCATCTTCGAAGATGGCTTCTTTAAAATCTCACCGTCCTGGTCCTCGCCATTAATGTCAGCCACACATAGAATTTTCTCAGAGAGATGGAGAGTTTTATTCCTTGCACACACTTATCTAAGGAACCCAACAAGCAGCTTCTCAATATTCTTTGGCATTAAGGCTAATTTTTAAAATTCTACTAACTCTGGAAAATACTGGTCAAGACGGCATAGAAAGCAGATGCTGAGCTCACCTCCTCTCACAACCACCCCCAAATTACAACAAATTTAAATCACTGGGGATTGCCTCAGATCTGGCTGAATAGAAGCCTTACAACTGGGGATATATGTAAGTCGTCACCTCGAGACTGATAGGAGTGATGGAGACGCTAAACAGGCTGGTCCCACAACCGCATATGGTGGTCCAGAATCGGGAGGGGTATCTCAGCTGCAGAGGCCCACACCCAGAAGAGTGAAAGGTCCCCACTCAACTTCAGCCTCTCCAGCAAAGGGTTCCAGTACCAGGAAGAGAGGTCCCCCTAATTTCTGGCTGTGAAAATCAGCAGAGATTGCGGCTGAGTGAGATGGAAGGCAGCTAGTACTTCTCTTGGAGGGCCCATGCACATACTTACCTGCTGACAGACTTGCTCGTTCTGAGTTCTGGTGCTGGGGTAGAGGCTCAAAGGGTGCCAGGAACATACGGGGAGGAACTGAATTGTCTGGCTTCAGGGCGAGGGCTGAAGGCTTCCTCTCAGACAGAAGTGCTGGCAGAAGCCACTGTTACTTTGTTGGGATCTCCCCGACTCAGCGTGCAGACACAGGTGGCCGCCATATCTGAGTCTTCATCAACCAGCTGACTCTGTTTGCCCTGCCCAGGTGATTCCCTGAGACCCTGCCCCTCCCAACTCGCAGGCCCACCCAAACCCCTTCTCGTGGCTTTTCCATTCAAACAGCCTGTCTTGCTCATGCTGCAGACTTTCCTAAAATCTCTCAAAGGTTCACAAACCCCATACAAGCAGCATCTGGCCTCAGTATGCCCCATACCTCTTGCTAAGCAGCCCCAAGCTTGGCACTAGTAGCAGCTGGCCTCAGTTCATGGATTGGCCTATCAAGGGACCTCTAAGCCCAGTGTGGGTGGTGACCACCTGTGGATTTCTTGGTGGCTCCTGCCAGGTGACCCCAGCAGGGCCTAGGCTGAACTTGCCCTGTGGTGGGGCCACTCTCAAGAGACCTTAAAGCCAGCATGTCTGGTGGCTGACTTTGGACTGAACCAGAGCCACTCCTGGGACCATATATGAGGAAAACACACCCAAAGAGTAGACTGGGCAGGCACCAGAGCCCTGCTAAGGTCAACCCTTTAGCTCCGTAGGGTCAAACCCTGCACACAGTCACCAACCAGTCCTCACAACCAGTGAGCCTGAGGGCCATTCCTCCCACTGACATGCAAATAGCAACCAACTACACACAACTACAGTAGGGCACACACAACCCATACAAGGGACATACCTGGAGTACACAGCTCAGGTGACCAGGGGCACTGTGCCCCTAGGCCCCACAGGACACCTACTATATAAGGCCACTTTGCTAAGACCAAGAGACATAGTGGCCCCATTTAATACACAGAAACAAACACAGGAA
The DNA here is from genome assembly GCF_902729225.1 of Pteropus medius. Classification (NCBI taxonomy): domain Eukaryota; kingdom Metazoa; phylum Chordata; class Mammalia; order Chiroptera; family Pteropodidae; genus Pteropus; species Pteropus medius. The sequence goes on from NW_024349802.1 coordinate 2,947,661, forward strand.
AGCAGCCAAATGGGAAGACAAAAAAAAATGTTCCACACGAAAGGAAAGAACAAAGTTCCAGAAAAAGAACTAAACAAAATGGAGGCAAGCAATGTATCAGACGCAGAGTTCAGAACACTGGTTATTTGGATGCTCAGGGAGCTTGGAGGAAGAGTAGATGAGCTCAGTGAGAACTTTAACAAAGAGATAGAAAACATAAAAGTGGAGACGGAAACATGAAAGAAAACCAGCCAGAAATAAAGACCACAATATCTGAGATGAAGAGCACATTAGAGGGAATCGACAGAGTGGATGAAGCGGGGGATCGAATCAGCGATTTAAAGGATGGGGTAGCAGAGGACACCCAATCAGAACAGCAACAACGACCAAAAAAAAGCCAAAAAGATGAGGAGAGTTTAAAGGGGCCTCTGGGACATCAAGCACAACATTCACGTCACAGGGATACCAGAAAGAGAAGAGAGAAGGACTTGAAAACCTATTTGAAGAAACAATGATGGAAAACAACCTTAACCCGGTGAAATAAATAGACATACAAGCCTAGGAAGCATAGAGTCCCAAACAAGATGAACCCAAAGAGGCCCACACCAAGACACATGATCATTAAAATGCCAAAGCTTAAAGCCAAAGCTTTAAGAAAGAATCTTAAAAGCAGCAAGAGAAAAGCACTTAGTTACCTACAAGGAAGCAATCGCCCAGAAACTTTGCAGCCAGAAGAGATAGGTAGGAAATATTCAAAGTGATGAAAAGCGAGGACCCACCACCAAGATTTCTCTACGCAGCAAAGCTGTCATTTAGAATCGAGGGACAGAGAAAGAGCTTTCCAGACAAGAAAAAACTAAAGGAGTTCATCACCAGCAAACCGGTATTACAGGAAATGTTGGAGGGACTTCTTTAAGAAACAGAAAAAAAATATGTATAAAAAACATGAATAATAAAATGGCTATAACTGCATGTCTATCAACAAGTACTTCAAAGGAAAAAGAATTAAATGCTCCAATCAAAAGATAGGATGGCTGAATGAGTAAGAAGACAAGATCGTTACATATGCTGCCTACAAGAGACCCACTTCAGATCAGAAAACACACAGACTGAAAGTAAGGAATGGAAAAAGGTATTTCATGAAATGGAAGTGAAAAAAAAAATCTAGGCAGCAATACTTAGACCAGATAAAATAGACTTTTAAACAAAAGCTAGCACAAAGGCTGGATAGAACAAGAAGGACCCAGTCATCCCACTTCTGGGTATTTATCCAAAGAAACTCAAAATACTACTTTGAAGGGACAGGTGCATCCATAAGTTCATTGCAGCATTATTTACAAGAGTCAAGATACGGATTCTACCTGGGTGTCCATCAATGGATGAATGGCTAAAGAAGAGGTGGTACCTATATACGATGGATACTCAGCCATAAAAAAGAATGAAATCTTGCCATCCGCAACAGCTCGGATGGATCTAGAGGGTACGGTGCTGAGGGCAGATAAAGAAAGACAAATGCCAAATGATTCACTTACATGTCGAATCTAAAGAACAAAATAGAGAAAACATAGACAGACAGACAGATACAAAGAACAATTTGAGGGTAAAAAAGGGGGAAGGGATCAAGCAGTACAAATCGGTAGTTGCAAAATAGTCACAGGGATGTAAAGTATAGCACAAGGAATATAGTCAATAATATCATAATAACTATGTATGGTTTCAGATGGGTATTAGATTTATCAGGGAGATTACTTTGTGAGTTTTATAGATGTCTAATCACTATGTGGTACACCTGAAACTAATATATTGTATGTCAACTGTAATCGCAAAATAAAAATATTTAAAAAAAGAAAATAAGGCTGTATGCAACAGTAGGCTTAATAAACATGGTTTTAAGGTTAAAGCTTAATAAAATAAAATAATAAAATAAAATAAATAAAATAATAAAATGAAATAAAATAAAATTCTACTAACTCTGCCGAACAAAAATTTATATATTTGTTAAATAAGTTGATAAGGAAAACTCCAAGACATTAACAGATAATTAAGTGAATGGCACAAAAAGATTATTGTCAAAAAGATGAAATGTTTAACTAGGTAAGGAAAAGTGTTCAACCTTATTAGTAATTTTCAAAATCAAAAGTTGAAATAATATTCCATCTTTGGCTCATCAAATTCGCAGAAAATAGATAATGTGAATGCAAAGATTTGGTAGTAATACAAGCATGCTCAAGCATTGAACTGGATAAGTAAATTGTTACGAGCCTCTCGAAAAGCAATTAGGTGATATGAAGCAAATATTACTTGATCCAGCAACTAGATTGTGGGAGATACAAATTAAGAACACAGTCTAGTATACCAAAACAAGGATTTTGCTCAATATGTTCATCCTATTCATAATAATAAAATACTGGGGAAAAAACTTAAATGTTCTAATGCAGGGAAATAGGGTTATTAAAGCGTTATTCACCAGAGTGAGGAAATGCTTGTTATAATGCTAAGTGAAAGCATAAGAAATACAATGGTGTGCGCTTGTATGCATAGATATATAATGCTTCTGATGTAAAATAAAGATTACAGAGACAAAAACATGATTATATTTGTTGTGCAGCTTCAGGTGGTTTTCTCTTATTTCCATATTTGTATAGTTTTCAAATATTCTATAATATAGTATTAGCTTCTTAAATTAAAAAAGTGTTTTTCAAAATTTCGTTCATGTATTTTCGATGCCGTGTTTAGTCCCAGTCTCTTTCCTAAACTCAGGGAGCAGACACCAATATCCTGGTCCTCCTTTCTCCAGGGTGAATGGAGTGTGGGCACGTAGGACTGATGTAGAACCCCACTCCCCTCCCCCCGCCCCCAGCTGGGGCAGGTCTTCACTGGCCTGGGCATAGCTGGAGTGATTCCTTTGCAGCCAGGTGCTGAAACTACCTGTTCCAGGAGTAGTTCATCCAGTCTGCAAAGCTCGCCTTCTCTCCATCCCCAGTGAAGCGTTCCAGGGGGAGGGAGAAGCTAAGTCTGGAAGGATCTGAGCACTTGGAGGGAGCAGGAGCACAGGCAGTGGGTTGAGAGATCAAGGAGGCCACCCATGGCCTCAGAAGTCCTGGCAGGAGTCTGGGTTCTATGTCAAAATCGATTAGCCACCTGCAAAAGGTGTATTGTACGCCAGGAAGTCACATAATCTGGAGCTAACTTGCAGCAGCTCACTTGGTCTATGGGGATCGCCCTACATAGGGTCCTGAGATGGGGCCCCAGAGGTCAGCAGGGCTATGTCACATCATGTTCAGAGTGGGGATTTAGGGAGTGGGGGAGTGCTGACGGAATTTGAGTGAGGGGAAAAGGCAGGCTCCAGGTGTCCTTGGGAAAACTTGCACTTGATGTAGGCCCCGCCCAGACAGCCCAGGTAGAAAGGCCTAGGAAACTAAGTGGGGACAGAGGCTAGGAAGTCAGGGAGGGGGGACCCCACAGACCACCTGGTCACCCTGCTCGTAGAAGGCTGACAATAGGGAATGGTCCACGGGAGTCCCGCTTCTGATGTGGGTGAAAGGCCACTCAGGATCCTGCCCAGTGAACCAGGAAGGGGAGGCAGGGCCCACTCTGGCTTGGGGGCTCGAGGAAGTGAGTCCAACTTTGGGGCTGGCGCTTGAAACCAGGTCAGCGCCTGAGCACGGAGCTGGAGCTGACAGCCTCTGGGGTCCCAGGTTCTCGGCCAAGCGGCTGACCTCAGGGAGGGAGAGCGCACTGTATCCGTTTCAGAAGGGCCCAGCCAGCCCCACTCTCACGTCACCTTTCCCGACCCCCACTTTAGGCCTTTGTCTCCCTTGATTGGAAGACGGGCTGGAGGAGGGGGTGATGAAGAGACAAGGGAGGGGGAAGTGGAGTTGGGCGTCCAGGGCTCCGCCGGTTGGTGCCGCTACCCATCCCTGCAGCCGCCCACCCGAAACGTCGCGTGATTCGGAGCACCTGCTCCCTTCCCGTTTTGGGGGAGCTGGGGTGAGACCCCGCCCGGATTATTGACTGCAGCTGCAGGGGGCGACACTCCCCGCGCTGAGCCTTCCTCCCTGTCCCCTCTCTCCACCACCGGCTGGACTGGTGTCAGGGATGACATTGTGACGTTTCCTGGAACGCAGATGACCGAACAACATTCCAAATGTGATACTGATCAGACATTCACTCGGTTTATTGGAAATAGACCCTCTCGGCAGGCGGATCGGCGCGGAGATTAGGGGGATTGTTCCACGGTCGGTGTAGGGTGCCTGGGGCGATTCCGGGAGTGTCCGGAGGTGAGAGAGGCCGGGAGGCCGAAGGAGGGGTTGGGGCGGAGCCGGGGACAGCAGCAGAGGGAGGGGCCGTGCAGACAAGCAGAGGAGGCCGGGGGCAGGGGCCGGGGAAGGCCGGGACGAGAACTGCTTTGGCTGATCGACTGTGAGGATGTGGAACCGATTCCCGGAAAACTGGCCAGGTCCGCAGACGCCGCTGGAAAACCTGCCGGTCTAGGGCAGCGGTGCCCTAACTCCAAGGTCTCTAACCCGCGCGCTCTTTTTTAGAGACTCCGGCAGTGCTGGAAAGGAGCGTGGGGCCCAGATGCCAGCCCTGCAAAGGGTGCGTGGGGCTCTCCTCGCAGGAGTGAGATCTGTGCTTTAAGGAAGCCCCAGGCTGTGGGCCAAGCTCCCAACCCTACAGAAGTGTGTCATCAAGCGGTTTGGAGAGGGCTGTGCGCACGCAGACCTAAGCCCACCACCCTGAGGACCCTTGAGTCCTCCCTTCAGTTTCCTGCCCTCTCTTGGGAGCTGAATGGTGTTTGTGAGATTACCTGACAGGAAGCGTAGCACCTCCTACTTCTAATTAGGCTGCGGGAGGAGGGTCACAGAACCGTTTCTGATCAGAAGCAGTAATTAGAGGGACAAAAATAGCATTTTACGGGGTTCTTCAGAGATGAGCTTTTGTGTTTTTGTTTGTTTGATGTTTTGTTTTTGGTGTAAAAGCGGGGAGGACCTGGAAACTAATCCCCCGAAGAAGGTTAATAGCATCTGGGCATTTAAATTGTCCACACCGTCCTTGTCCCAGACAGAGCTGGAGGTCCTGGACGTTCACTTCGCGTTCCTAGGAGCTTTTCGGCGTTCCCGGAGGCAGCAGTCCCCGAGTTGTCGCTTAGGGGCAGAATGGCTCAAACTGTTTGGCCTCACGGTCCCTTTACTCTCTTAAAAATCATTGAAGACCACTAAGAGATTTTGTTTATGTAGGTTATTAACTGAATAATTTTAAAAACTTCATCTGTCAACTTATTTTAACACAAGGATGAACTCATTCAGTGTAAATATAAACAATCTTTTAGTGAAATATGTTTACATTATCCAAAACAAAATAATGGGAAAGAGCAGCGTTACTTTCTATTTTTGCAATTCTCTGTAATACCCGATTTAGTACAAGACAGCTGGATTCTCAGTTTTGCTTCTGCATTTGGGAAACCCCACTGACACTCATCAGGAAATGAGCAAATGGGGCAAAGAACATCTGACCTTGTTACAAATATGTTTTTCACCTCTTGGACCTCTTGCAAGCATCTCAGGCCCCCTCAGGTGTCCCTAGTCTACGTGGTGAGAATCCAGATAAATGGGAGCCAAGCTCCCAGGGGTCTGGGGTGACTGGCAGGAGGGAGGTGACAAGCAGGGCAGGTACGTTTGGGATTCATTTACTCACACCACTTTGTCCCAGAGAAGCCCCCTCCCTCTCCCACACCAGGCAAGTGGCTCTGGGGAGAAATCCTGTGGTTATTTTAGAATCCATCCACTCTGTCATGCACGAGGCTTTTAAATTGAAGAACGTTTTTCTAACAGGAAAACATTGGACACCTAAATGTACACAATAGTAGTGGTTAGATAAATTACAGCTTCTCAAGCCAAACACTGGGCGGCCTCAAAGAGAAAGTAAGAGGCGTGTTCAGTATGAATAGCCTGCAGGTTTATTAAGCAGAGAGCACACGTATAGAACAATGTGTATATTATGGCCTTTTTAGTGTATCTTTGAAAGAAAATAATATTGCATAACTGGGAAAAGAAACAGAAATTGCTTATAATAATTGGTTATCTTTGGGGAGATATAGAAACTAAAGATTTTTAAACCTTCCAGCAATGAGTAACATATTGTGTACAATTGCTGATTGTGCAATTACATTCAGTCCTTAAAGAAGCGTGAGAGGGTTGGCGGCGGCGGCGGGACCGAATTTCATTTCCGCGGGTTTCGAGCTGTCCCTAGCCGGGGCTCTGGGAGCCCGCGGGCCCGCCTCGGCCCTCGAGCTCCGCCCCCACCCCTTGCCATTGGTCTCCCGCCGCGCCGCGCCGTCCAATCGCAGCGCTTTGCGCCAAATTTGAATCGCTGTTTTCATTTGAATCGGGAAAACGAGGCGGGCGGCTTTCCGCGCCGGCGCCGTCAACGCCGGGCACCTAGCGGACGTACCTGGGCGGGCCAGCGGGTCACCCGCAAGGGCGACGGAGGGGAGAGCGGGGACTGCGGCGGAGGTGGGCGCGGGCCCGCGGGCTGAGTCCCGGACCCTGTAGCGCGGGGCGGGCGGTGGACGCAAGTGGACACGTTGCCGGCTCCTCACCGTACGGACTTTGGGTTGCGCCCCCGCGAGCGGTGGACCCATTGGTCGCGGTGATTCGACCTGGGTAAGTCGGGGCGCCACGGGGGCGGAGGCCGGAGCCCGGAGCCCGGAGCCGCAGGGACCCCTCCTGGCTCTGCGGAGACCCACGCCGGGAGCGCGGCCTGGGCCCGGCTCACTCTGGGCTCGGGCTCGGGGTCTCGGTGGGAACTACCCGGAGATGTGACTACGGTGGGCGGCGTCTCGGCCGCAGGTCTTTGGGGGCGCTGGGTGCTGGAAGGCGCCCTGGGGGACAGCCCAAGGTGTGGCTGGATCTCCCACAGATGTCAGATAAGGTGTGTGCCCGGGTGGCAGGGCATCGGTGAATTGTACAAGCAACCTCAGTTGGTCACTTAGAGTGACTTCTTAGCTCTTTGCCGTCCCCCCGCCCCACGCCGCGTGTTCTTTTTTTGTCGTTTTATGCAGCGGTGTGTCCCTGCGGTGAAGGAGTCGCTCGGAGCTTGCTTCAGCGACTTTCATGCCTGAACTTCCTGTACGGGTGCAACTCAAGTTCTGGTCTTGAAAATGGGTCCTACAGGACGCCTTGTCACCATCAAAAGGAGCGGGGTCGACGGCCCCCACTTTCCACTGAGCCTCAGCACCTGCTTGTTTGGGAGGTGAGCCCTGCGCACGCGTGGACGGTTTAGCTAAAAAGACCTCAATATCTTAATAAGGACAGATTAACAGGCCGGAAACCTGGCTCGGCGTCGTTCCTGCCCCCACGTTTGTTGAAGTTTCCTCTGTGTTGTCAGCTTCACGTAGTTGTTTATTACAAAACAGAAGTTTGAAAACAATGTCTATATGTTAACTGTGTTTTTGAGTCAAACATAAACGTTAAAGTTGATTTGATAAACATCTTTAAGTGGAGAAAAATATAGATGATCTCAAATCCTGATTCACTTCAGGCGGTCTTCAGAAGACAGCTGTTTATCTGAAGTCCCTCCAAAAGGTTGCATTCATTGGCTTCTGGGGGACACTGTAGAACAAATGGAGAAGGAAGCTCCTGTATGGCTTGCCGGACTTCAGAGAAAAACAAAAATGGGTGGGAAAGCCCTCCTGTGTGTGTGGTGGTGATAACTGTGGCTCCCCTAGCACAGGCGACATTACTAATTGCACCCCCTGTTGATTTCTAACGTGCCTTTTAGACAAATGATAGGTCACCCTCCCCCCCACTCCCCGGGCTCATAGAACCCTGTGTGGTGCCACCCCGACTCCCTTGGACCCATACCCTGTGCATGCCACCTCAGACGTTCCAGGCCCTAGCTCACCTTGATGCTTTTAGCGGGTTTGAACTTTGTGACTGGAACGTTCTCTCCATCCTCCCATGAGTGAGTCCTTTCCAACTTTCAGATGTCAGTCCAACTGTTACCTGAAAAGGAGCCTTTGGTGAACACGGCTCTTGTTTTTCCTGATGCCACACGCGGTCACGCGTCCAGGCAGCTGCCCCACCGCTGAGCTCCCCAGAGAAGGACCGTTGGGGTAATAACTGTGTCGTTGGTGCCTGGTACAGGCTCAGGCATGTAAGAGGTCACGAGGGCTTAGCGCTCTGGTCAGTGTCCAGTGGAAACATGGGCTGTGGAGAATTGGAATTGGTATATAGCAGTGGTTCTCAACTGGGGGCCACCCTGACCCCAGGAGACATTTTTCCGTGTCACAATGTGGGAGGCCGACGCTGCTGGCACCAGTGAGCGGAGCGCAGGGATCCTGCTAAGCATCCTGTGGTGCACGGGACAGATCCCACTGTGGAGAATTATCCGGCCGGCCTACACTGTCAACAGGCAACGGCGAAGAGCCATCTTCTATATGACCGATCCGGCTGGCGGTCTCCTGCTGGACAGACTCTCAGTTCTAGTGAGATAGTCGCTCCCTCTTGCTGGAATATTCTGATGCCTCCAAATCAAATTCTCTTCTTTGATTTAAAGTAGCTGTTCACTTTCCATAGCTTCTTTTCTCTTCTATAGAAAAATGTATGAAAACATTCTGGTATCAAAGGGCAGCCATTCTAGTTATTATACAGCAGCGAATAAGCCTATTTTTATGTAAGATTTTATAATTTAGAAACCAATTGGTTTGCTCATAGGACTTGGGTAGGAAAAGAACTGAGACTCCAGAGGCTCCTGCTGAGAATGGAGAAGAGAGTGTACAGTCATCCAAGCTTATAAAACCACAGGGTGGCCACGAGGACACCAGGGACCCAGAGACCTTACCAAGGACCTTGATGAGTTTCTGCGTGTTGGGGAATCCTCCTTCCTGGTGCTTCCTGCTATTTGTGAAAAGACAAGTAGAATCTAGAGAATGTTTTATTGTTGCTTGCAGATTAGTATTTTTAGTGATAGGAGCCTTGCGAATCTGTCAGTTAATACAGTTTTAAAAGCAACAATAAAAAGCTCACGAGTAATAGCATTTGCTGTGTGCCAGGTAAATGACAGGTGTGAGTAACTCATTTAATTGTCTGAAGAACACCGCGATGTGTGCTAATGTAGTTCTTTCTTTGTATATGAAGAAACTGGGGCACAGAGAGGTGCTAGCATAAAATACAGCACTTTTGGTGCTGGCTAAACCTTAAAATATGCATAACGTTACAAATAAATGCACACAAACCTTTTTATAGAAGAAAAAGCAGAGTATTAAAAGTAATTATTTTCCAAACTGATATAAAAATATTCCTTTAGTTGAATCTTAGAAGCATAGATATTTTAGTTAAAGGCAAATCAATTTATATTCTAATACAATTATTTTGAAGTGATCTAAGTTTTAAAGATCCGTAATAGTTGCTTGTACAATACTTGTAAAAATTATGCGCAAACGGCAAAGATCATTCGCATGACCCAGTGTGTTCCTTGACGTCGCCATGCTTACAGATCGGACACATAGTCAAACGCTGTTTTACTTTGAAACGTTGGCATCGTTTTTTAAAAAGTTGCGACAATCTAAAAAGTCTTTAATTCATTTTCGACGAAGGGGTATCGAGTGTGACATTCGCATCCAGCTTCCTGTGGTGTCGAAGCAGCACTGCAAAATCGAGATCAGCGGGCAAAAGGTAAAGAGGCTTTTCGAAGTCTGTTTTTGAAAACCACTCGCTTCGCTTTTTACCTGCTTATTACATATCCCCCCGCCTTTTTGTTTTCCACTCGTAGGCAACGTTGTTTAATTTCAGTGCCACGAATCCAACACAGGTGAACGGATCTGTTATCGACGAGCCCGTGCAGCTGAAGCACGGAGACATGATAACCATCGTCGATCGTTCCTTCAGGTGCGTAAAAGTCACTGGGCAAGAAACGGCGGCCTCCTGGTCCACCAGGAACCAGCCTTGTTGACCCTCCGTGGTCCTTCAACACGGGCGAATGTGTCAGAGTGTTCGAGAGTGTCATTTTCCACGCTCATTCTTAATCTAAAGTCACCTGACACCTGGGCCGCTGGGACGCAGTTCTAGGGTTTGAGCACAGGTAACTGTGGAAGGGCAGCTGGGCCCTACGGAAGTTTCATTTTGTTTTAAGTATTGTGAAACCGCATGCGTTTTTTTTTAGGGCTTTTATTCTTTTATTTTTACTTTTATTTTTTTTAAAGTAAGATACATTCACAGAGAAAGGAACAGAATGAGATGAATAAACAGCCCTGTGATCATCACATGTTATGGGCTGAATGGTGGTGACCCCCAAAATTCCTGCGCTAAAGTCCTAACCCCCAGTCCCTCAGAATGTATCTGCGTTTGGAGATAGGACCTTAAAGAGGAGATAAAGTTCAAACGAGACCTGTAGAGTGGGCCCTAGTCTAACCTGACCGGTGTCCTTTAAGAAGAGACGAGGACACAGAAGCTGGGGGAGCGGTGACTCAGAGGGACCCGCCCTGCGACCCCTGGACCTCCGGCTGCCAGCCTCCGGAACCGGAACCGTGAGAGCATAAGTGCTTGCTGTTTGAGCCCCGGTGTGTGGCGTTGTTACGGTGACCCCCACAAGCTGACCCGCCCCCGAGGCACAACCGCAGCGTTTTTAGGGGCTGCTTTCCTGCGTCTTCCGGTCACTGCTTCCTCTCACCAAGTAAATCACGAGCGTGGCTTTCTGACGGCATGACAGTCCTTGGAGTGCCACTGCCCAGGCCTGCACCCCTAACCACCACGGCTTTGTCTGTCTGTATTAAATGCCCAAACACTTGAAATAATGAAGTATTTGCAACCGACTCGTGGTGAGATTCAGAGCATGGATGACACAGTCTGTTGCTTCTCTCTGCGTAAGTGTTCCATCGAAGTAATATGTGCAGTTATACACACCCAATCATACACAATTTATTCATTCTGGATGGACGTTTGAGTAACCTCATTCTTGAAATGAGTCAGGGCTTGCTTGCTTTGTGATCGGATAGGGTTAATGGTTAATTTTTTTACTAATCTGTCCTGTGCGTTTGAAAAGAATGTGTATTCTCTAGCTACTTGGTTCAGTGTTCTTGTGTCTATGGCCATTAGATTCAAATTTCTAACTCTGGAATCATCTTCGTTTTCCCTCCAATTCTTAGTCAGACAGGTAAGTTAAAATCATGCGTTGAGGTTTCTTGTTTGTTTTCGTTTGATAGCTCTGTCGGGTTTTGCTTTCTGTTATTGGAGGCTGTTATCTCTTCCCGGTGGATGAAGCTTTCTTGTTTATCATTTTGAAATGTCCTGTACCCTTAGCAATGCTTTGGATTAGTGATTGCATGCTGTCATTTTTGCTGCCACATACTTTCAACTTCTCATAATCCTTAGTGTGTAGGTATCTCTGGGAAGTAGCCGTTAGGCGCAGTTTGGTTTGTAATCGGTTTTCTCCTCGATAGATTGACCCATTTATCATTATAAAATGGGCTTGGTCTCTGTGAACAATTATGATCTTAGAGTCTGCTTTGTCCGATATTCGTGTAGCCTCCCCAGCTTGTTCTGGTGACTCTTTGCTTGGTGTGTCTTTTACTTTCTTCATATTTATGTCTTTGAATCTAAATTGCATCCCTTGTAGGAACGTATAGTTGGATCATTTTTTAATCTATTCTGCTAAACAACTCTACCTTTATTGTGGCCTTCATTTATATTAAATAGATACTTATTAACATACCATTTGAACATCCTGGTCCTTTCTTTTACTGTGCTTTTTGTGAATTCGCCTTCATTTTTCAAAGGTATTGTTATTGATAGAGACTTCTAGGTAGGAAGATTTGCTGTGGAATAGAGACCAGGACTTTTGCCCAAAGGAGAAACTGTTTGAGCTGAGAATAATAGAGATGAGTGAGTGCCTCCAACGATGACTAGGAAATGGGTCCGGGGCGGGGAGGGGGCTGGACAAAGAGCTCTGCTCCCCAAGAAACAACTCCAAGTGCCTTGCTGCTTCAGATCCTACTCAGGTGGCCTCTAAATTCAAATCGGGCCATTTCACAGAGGAACCTAAGTTCCGTATGCATTTCAAAAGGTTGTTGGTGAATCTATAGCTGAGGTCTGAGAACAGCTCTGTATGGTGCTAAGTATCTATTGGCCATGAAATGCGCCTGTCATGGTTCAGATACAGATGGAAAAAGTGGGAAACCGAAGAGGATGTCGTATGACCTTAAAGTACCCCTCGCTCTGTGGTTCCCACAGAACCACTGTGACGTCACACAGTGGGGAAGGTGTGGACCCCACTAGGCTTCCTGGGTGACCCTCCAAGTCATCAGGATTTCCATGGACGGGAACAAGCGGAAGCCTGATTCTGCTCTGACGCGCAGAGGGTTCACACGCAGGAGCTGCTCGGGGGTGTGAAGCATACGAGCTCGTCGACTGCAAAAAATTAGTCTGCATCCCCAGCCTTAGACAGTGGGGTTCCAAAAGAAGCTTCAGGCAACTCGTCTAAGTTTTGTGTAAAAACACTTGCCCAACTCTAACTTTTTAATTTCCAGGAACAGGTTTTAAACAAAACTTGAACTCCGTTCCTTGCTCCTTGGACGTTAATCTGATACGCAGGCTTTGCCATCCGTCACAGATCTGTAATCTGAATGTGTGTCTCATTCTATGCACCTCAGGTATGAGAACGAAAGCCAGACGACTGAGTTTCCAGGACAGAGACGCGAACAGGTGATGGGGGTTTTATCCAACTTTTGCATGATGGTGGGAAATCATTTATATGCATGGTTTCTTCCAAGGGCAGATGACTTACCAGTTACAGTAGGGAAGTGTAATCAAGGTGTTAAAACAAATTGAACTTAGATTAAAATAATTTAAAACTATACTTCCTCTTTTATTCAAAATGAGTCTTGAGTCAGTCATATACTTTTGGCCCCAAAGATCCCAGAGTTTCTCTCGGTCTGATCTTGCAAATCTTTGGTTAGGACGCCCTAATACACAACTAAAATTCTGGAATTACGTTATCCGGTGGCTCACCTCATCTTCCATTGTCCTCATCCGTCTTACTTCTTTGAAGTAACTGCATGAGGGCTGTGAGTACCGCTGGTGCTTTCCATTTTGATGGGCAGGTGACCCATGACCCTGGAAGAGAGTTAGCATGCTGTGTCATGTGCGAGCATCTTCATACTCGTGTCCATCATTGAAGGAAACGTATTCCAAAGGGTGCAGCTTATAAAAAAACGCAGTTCTGGACCCATCCTTGGAGGTTTACTAGGGCTTAGAAGGTTTAAGGTAAATGCGGAGAGTTTCTATTTTACTTTTTACAAAGCTACCCAAGCTAGTCTCCCAGGACCAGGTTGGAAGTCACGGGCTTAGTCTCGTCACTTGAAATCAGCAGGCGGTGACTTATAGAAGCTCTGCTCCAGCTAAGCGCTCTTTCCGCCCTAGAGACGTGGCCTTAATGCTGACCCTGCTGCTTATCCGCTTTGGGGGAAAACTAGCTTTCGAGGTATCTCACCCACCAGCCACCATTCTAACTTGTTAGGTGTAAGAGAGCCAGCCCCAAACCTGGACAATGGGTTGGTTAAGTGGTCTCAGTGTCTGTTTACTGTCTGGATTGCGATTAAGTACTAAAATTGAACAGTGAGAACACATTACAGCAATTCGACAGTTAATTTTATGGCTATTGAATATAACAGTACAAAAAGTAGGGGCTTTTATTTTGTACATATTTTTAAATTTTAATTCGTTTTCATTGTTTAGTCGTAAGAGTCTTGGTCAACGTCAGGTTGGAAATTAGAAACTGACCCTTCGCATGAGAAGTGTGAGAAGCAACGTGTGAGATACCAAGCAATCTGAAATTGATTAAAGAAGGAAGTGAAATTATTTGCCTTTTGGATGTATTTTGTGATTTTTTTCTTTCTCCTTAATAATTGAAACAACGCTGGACTTTTGTATCTTAAGTATGTGTTGTTCTGAGTTGTTCCTCGGCCCCCGGAAACGTTCCCTGAGGAAGGTTATGAAGGTGCTGATTTAGGGTCCACGTGGGCGGGCTGGGTGTGACCCCTGCGCTCTCGGGGGGCCGGGCCTCGGCTGCACTGTGGCTGCTCTACCGTAAATATCCGCCAGCCAGGAGCACACGTGCTGGCTGGGGCCTGAGTTCACCACAGTCCTGCAGCCACTTTCTGATTAAACCGAGTATGAAGTCAGTAATTCTGTGCCTTAGGTAGAGTCACGGATACTACTGTGCAGGCAATGTTTAGTTTTAACTTTGGTTCTTCCTTCATATGATGACAAGAAAGAAGTTTGAGGAAGTTATAAAAACTCACTGCGCTTCAATTTAAACAATTTTTAGCTTCCAGTTTGTTTCTTAAAATCCGCTAAGAAACAGTTGTATTCAGCGAGCAGTAGCAGCTGAATGTCTCGGATTTAGTTTCTCAAAGCCCCTAACAGTTTGGTGAAGGTCATCAGTAGGAAGAATATTTAATACATCTGACTGCGGGTGCCGGGAACGTCTCTGACTCACCTCTGTTACTTTGCCAATTCACAGGTTTCTCCACATCAGGGCACAAGGTCTGACTTCTCTTCTGACCCTGGTTAGTAGCTTTGGGTTTTGTTCCCGGATCCCTCACGGTCAGTTCCCTGCGTAGCATGTGGCAAGGAAGTGACAGGCACACGAGTGTCCTAGAGCAGGCTCACGGAAGATGGGAGGTTGTGTCATTTAACTTGACAAACATAGGCAGACACCTGAGCTAGCTTTTTTCTTAAGTGACGTGTGGGGCACCATGCTTCTTGGAGAGTGTAGACTTATAGATCCACTTGTCGGCTTGATTCCGAGTGGATTAATAGCATCCACTCGGAATGCTATGTCTCAGATTGGTTAGAGGAGGCTCCTGGGATTGATTTATTTGGATGACAATACTGGTATCAGAATATCGTTATTCCACATTCCGGGCATGAAGTAATTTGCAGGCTAAGTGAAAAGCTAGGTTACAAGCCAGTTTGAAACGGTTTTAAATTTTGAATGCCGCGCATGTTCATCTTTGAGAAAGTCTTAAACTTTTGTTTCTTATTTCATAACTCACTGCCAAGACGGGAACGTTCAAGATCCCAACGCCCGTTCAGAAGTCACAGAGGAAGGTGTCTCAGGCCCAGTGGGTGTCGGCGCTGCCCATGGCATTCCTCGTGCCTCGGGTGAGCCCGGTGCCAGGAAAACACCTGACGTTCCTTCCTCAGCACTTCCTGGAGATGACGGCAAAAACGCAGCGGGTCCCACTGCCGGCGAGTTTAGAGAAGATTCCAGTGTAACCTCAGTGAGTGGGAGTGGAGAACTGACTCGTCCTTCTACGCGGTGTCTCGAGAAGTGTGGAGAAAATGAGTCTCCCTTTAGGAAGCTTTATGAGTCTCTGAAGGAAGAGTTAGACGTGAAGTCAGAAAAGGAAAATGTTCTACAGAATCGTAGAAGGTCAGGGTCACGGAGTCACCGCACGACAGACAACGGAAGTGCTGGTGGCTCCCAGGGCGCGGCACAGCTGAGGGTCTCCCCAAAGCCTGGGCGGAGGTCAGGCCCGCGCTCCCAAAGCGAGGCGGGGTCTGCCTCCGGGGATCGGGGCCGTGGCCGGACAGAGGCCAGGAGAACGGACGCGGGGCCCGCTCAGACGCCCAGGGACCCCGTGGGTCCCCGTGTCGCCCCCAGGGAGCTGACCAAGAGTGAGAGCCCGGCACCGTGCCTGCAGCAAAACTCCTCGCGACCTGGACCGGGCGGAGACCGGAGCCGCGGGGGTGACTCCGTGAGCCTGGGCCCCCAAGTCAGCCTCGGGGCGGGCGGCGGACTGTCTGCTCCCGAGAGGATCTTAACTAGGACCCAGACCCAGACCGCCACTCGAGACGACGGTGCTGATAAGTCGAGAAATACACCAGAAAAAGCCTTGTCCAAAAAGCGGCGGAGCAGCGTCCCTGTGAACGCTGACATGCTCGCCGTGGACACGGACACTCAGGCTCCAGCCCCGCTCAGCCCGCTGCGCGCTCAAGCGGAGAGGAAGGTTCCAGACGGTCCCCTGAGCACGCCCGAGCCGCTGGACGTCAGCAACTCCGCCGAGGACGTCAGTAAGTCCATTTACCTGGAAACTTATTTTCCCCCAAAGCGCGCATCCCCCCAGTGAGCTAACGAGACCTTCCTTCCTTCAGTGACCATTCGCTCCGTGGCAGGGAACCCACGCGGCACTAGGGACAATGATAAGGTGGCCGTGTTCCCTGTCCACCCCGAGAGCTTTGCAGCCAGGACCTGGGTGAGCCTGACGGGGGTGGCAGGTGCAGGTAGTTGGGACACGGCAGGGCGCCTCAGGTAGGCTGGTCCAACAGCATTTGCTTCTCCTCTGGCGTCTGCAGCCCAGAAAGGAGAATAAGCACATTCGCTTTGCACAGGACGTTCGGTTCTGACCAGGCGTCTGTCTCCTGAGTTCGATCCTGTAGGTTAAGTCACGGAAGTCCCTCGGAGATCTTTCCTGACATGGTGGCCCTTAGGTATCTCTAGTCTGGTCTCAGGGTCTCGTGCATGTAGCGTCTTACGAGACACTGGCCTACACTGGCACCCTGGTGCTGCGTGGATTGCTGCCTTTGCACTGCTGACGTCCAAGCAGACAGCGCTGTCCCCGGCACAGGAAGTCTTGTCATCACCAGTTTGCAAATGGGGAAACTGACAACCCGATGTCACGGGGAGTGGCGGAGGGAGGGCCTCTGTATCTGTAGCAGGCTTGGCAGCTGCGGGCACCCTGCTCTCTTCAGGGGTCCCCAGGTGTCTGGGGCAGCGCGCTGACTGTCGGGGCTCTGCTTCTGCAGCGGCCTGCCATGTGGGGCGCTGCAGCGCTCCGGACTGAGACCTGCTCACATCGGTCACAATGTTCCATGAGTCTCCTGTTTGGACAGGATTTATCTTGATTGGCGGTTCATAAAGACGCATCCAGGGGGCTGAGTTGGGAGAGCTGTCTGTGAGAATCACCTGAGGTCTCATGCTCATTCTGCTCACAGGATGGGTCTGGGGGAGGCCCAAGTCCATGTCTTGGGATGGTCCCCTTGGGCCACTGCTGCATCCACCTGCGTCAGGCCCCCACTCCACAGTGAGAGCCTCCACTGCAGGGTCCCACACAGGACTCTTCAGCGTTTAAAAAGTATCTTTGTGCTGTCAAGCTGGGACATGATGTCTCCGTGGGTCGACCCTGACCTTTCACGAGCTCTTAGAGCTGCGTCAGCTTCACCAGCGTCACAAGGGAATGAGGGTTTGCTGTCGACGTTGGGTCCCTGAATTCCATGCTGTCAGTTTGTCTTTAACAGCGGTTTGAAACCAGTCGTGAGTACGGACATGGTTCTCAGCCCCTTTCCCTGTTTGTGTTCATTACCTTAGATAAGATGGAGGGGGTGCCCTCCAAGAGAAGGCGGGTCTCCTTCGGTGGTCATCTGAGACCAGAATTATTTGATGAAAACCTACCTCCCAATACACCCCTCAAAAGAGGAGAAACGCCAACGAAGAGGAGGTCCCTGGGAACCCACACACCAGCCGTCCTGAAGAAGATCATCAAGGTACGCTCAGCAGGCAGCGTCCAGTGCCGACTCGTGTCCTTGGCACATTCCTTTCAAGCTCCTCATGCCGTAGAATTACAACTAAGACCTTCTTTCTTTTTTAATAAAGAAGTAAAAGTAAAAAAATCTAAGTAAGAGCTCATTGACCTGGGTGGGCAAACGAACACCTGGGCTCCTAACCACTGGCTGGCAGGTGGCGGGCACAGGTGGGACCTCAGAACACTTCCTTTTCCTGCCGGGGGCTTATAGGATGAGAGGTCACTGTGGGGTGACAGTGAAAAATAGCAATCTAAAAGAATCTGGAGCCGGCTGGACACATAGCCATAAGCTGGTCACTTTTTCTTTTAGAATTGCAAGGTGAGGGGACAATCTGGGGCGTGCACACCTGAGATTGTCACCGCCAGCTGTTCAGAACTTTTGATCAGCTGCCCCAGGCTGTGTTGTCCCCTGAAATACCCCACATAAGACTTGTTGGCTGCTTTTTGGTCTCTTTCTTGCCCCTCATGGGAGGGGGACAGACCTGCCCGGCGCCCGCATCCGCAGGTGGAGGTGGCAATGGCAATGTTTGGGTGCTTGGAGATGGGCCGCAGCTGTCCGCGGGGTGGCCTCGCGGCCAGGCTTCTCAGGGCCGTTTCCATCTCCTCAGGAGCAGCCTCTGCCCTCGGGGAAGGATGACACATCGGAGATCCGCTTGGGGACACCTGCACAGAACGCGCTTCCCAGCCTGCCTGCCCGGACTCCCACGGGCCCCGCGGCTGCGCACACGCACGGCGCGCGCCCGCTGCCCTCCGGGCCACCGTGCGCACAGGGGACGGACCTTCCGCGGAGCGGGGGCCGGCGGAGCAGCGGCAGGCCCCCCAGGCCGTCCGTGGGGCGCAGCCAGCTGGAGCTCCTGCAGGCCATTCACTCCAAGAGGCGGAGCGGCGCCTCCGAGGCCAACCTAATCGGTCAGCATGGTGGGGACACGGGTTTTAATCGGGTTTTCCCGCCCGTGCTGGTTTGGGGAAGTCTTAACATCTTTTCCTTTTGACAGTGGCGAAATCGTGGGCGGATGTCGTGAGGCTCAGCGCCAAACAAGCACAAACCAAAGTCGCCAAACGCAGCGCCCAAAGGCCCCCAAGCAAACGGCAACGGAGAAGCAATACGCCGAAGGTGCGCACGGTAGAGGCGGGCCGCCCTGTACACCAGACGTCGTTGACGATTACGCCAAGTGTGGGTCTGTGCTTTGACACTGTTGTGTTCCCAATTTTTTCCAGAAGCCCGTGGGCAGCGTCCACCATCTGTCCAGCACCGGCCACGCAAACTCACCGTGTACCATAGTCATAGGGAAAGCTCACCTGGAGAAGGTAAACGCGCCCGCCCGGCCCTGCAGAATGCTGAACAGCTTCATATTCAGCAGAAAAGCCGACTTTAATGAAGATCTTTCAGGTAAAACACAAGCCTTTGACACTCCCGCGGGTGAGGGCGTGCTGGGTGCTGTGCTGCTTACCTGCTGTGGGCGGGGCGGCAGAGTAAAGGGACCTGCCAGCTTCCGGGGCCGTGATGCTTGAGGGAGAGAAAGCTGGACGGGAGAACAGGGACAGGCCCCTGACAATCTGGGGACCACGCACCCTGAAGGAAGCAGGTGCGAGCGGTAAATTCACGTCAGTACCTCGGAGAGCGGCACGCATGCGCAGAACTGCGGCCCGCTCCGGGGAAGAAGGCAGACTTGCTCTTGTGCGTGCCCCTCCCCTGCGTTTGCACTAAATGATTACCCAGACTTGGGGCAATCGGTGTGAGCGACGCCTTGCTTCTTCAAGATTTCCTTTCCTTTTCGTAGCTTAACTGTTTTGGGGAACCAAGGCCCGTGAGAAGGTTTCCTTTGAGCATTAGTAGCGTACTTTAGCCAGTGCGGCCATTCTCGGCAGGAGTGAGCTGTGACTTGCTTATGGTTGTGCCAGATCAGAAGCCCCGCAGGAACCCGGGGCTTGCATTTCATGCGACCGAGTTTGACCCCGTGGTTCCACTTTCGACGTTGGTGGAGGGAGGTGAGACTTGATCACATTGGGTAGAACCTTGTGTTTATTTTTTAGACGGAACAGGCGGTGTTCTCTGTATAACTCGTGTGAGATACCCTCTGATTAGCGTCGTATTGGGATCGATGCTTTTAGTTTTTTAAAAACCCACGACATTGTAGGGCATCGCTAACCGGAGTTTTGGTAGCAAGCTCCGCGAGTAGAAAATGTTGCACATCTACCTTCCAGGATGCAGATATACGTGTACCTGTGTGTCCCCGTAAGTTACGTGAACGTGTGAGCATGCATGTATATGTGCTACGAAGCATTGAAACGTCCTCAAAAATATTTTTAAGATAAAATAAATAGAATTTACACACTCAGTACTCAAGACCGGATTTTCTCAGCCTTCCTTCAAGACATTTTCCTAGAGAGTCAGGAGGGTTCACCCCTTGGTGTGAGTAATTTTCATGTTGAAACATCATCACGTGCTAAAGACCAAATCCTAGGTATTTTAAGTAAGGCCTGACAGGTGGCAGAGGGTTTTTGTTTGTTTGTTTGTTTGTTTGTTTGTTTTAATAGGCAAGACGACCCTTGGTTGATCTCACAGATTGCAAGGATTTTGTCAGCCTTCAATCCCTTACTTTTTATTTTTTATGCCTGCAGCACCTGGTCTTCCTAGGTGGTCTCCCATCCAAGTACTAACCAGGCCCGACCCTGCTTAGCTTCCAAGATCAGACGGGATCGGGCTTGTTCAGGGTGGCATGGCCATAGACCAGAGGGGTCTTTAAGTAGTTGGCTGCTTTGGAAGCCTTCAGAACAGGCTTCCCAAACAGTTTGCACACGAGTGCCTGACAGTGTTTCGATCTATGATGGCAGAATGAAAAAAGTGAGGAGAACTCGCAATAATATGAGTTTATCAGAAAGTTAAATCTTCCATTTGAAGTACTATGAGGTTCTTTCTTTCCTGAGATTATGCTAATACTACTTTTTGGTCTTAAAATGAAAAGACAGTGATATTATTACTTGACAATACTAAAATCAGGCAGCTCTCTGCCATCTTTTAAATGTGGGGACATTTTATTTCTGCATGACCTAGGACCTTTTTGAAGGCAGCGTGTGGGCCCTGGGTCTCTGGGTGCCCTCCTGGAGGGCAGGTGCCGAGGGCCAGCCTCTGTCCCTCGACCAGAGCGCAGGACTTCAGGAGACTGCAGGCGACTTCTTTCGTTCAATTTTCTTTCCAAGGAGAAAGGCAAAGAAGAGGACAGATAGGATCTAACTTCCATCACCTTCTTTTAACAAAATAAGTTTACGGTTCACACACCAGCCCCTTCTGTGACTCTCCCCGCCCCGGATTGCCCAGGCATAATCGCTTCTCTGTGCGTGAGGACCGCGTGGTTGTTCCCACGTGTGAGCGATCTGTTCATTGCTTTTCCCATATTTTCGCGTCACAGGGCTAACCGAAATGTTCAAGACGCCAGCGAAAGAGAAGGTGCAAATGACGAGCATATGTCCCACCACCTTTTCAAATTCAGAGGATTTGCTGAGAAAAATGTTTGCAGTCCCTAGTTCAGAAGAAGAAACACTGCTACGCACCGCAAAAAATTCCGGTTGGTTGGCAATTTTTTTTCTTTTTTCTTACCACTTTGATGTCCTCCACGAGAGCTAAAGATAGCGTTTTTCTTTGTAGAACGCTTATTGTGTTATTTCCCTACAACAGAGACTCCCGATAAAATATCGTTTCCAGCTTCTCTGTTCTTGTTTTCAGGGGAAATTCTTATCAGCGGTTGAACCGGCATTGGCATTGGGTGACTTGGTGGAGAGGCTTATTCCTTTAATAATCAAACTGCCACCTCTATCTGTTATAAGTACAGAGGGTGATGAGCAGAACAGCGCAGTGATCGCTCATCAGATGTAAATCAAACACAGATTATTGCAAATTACCGGAGAGAGCTCAGTGCGTACTGTGCAGTATTCCTGCCAGTCTTCGGGGAAGCGTGCCACAGTGTGAGCGTGAATGGGTGACACGAGCCTGTCCTCACTCCCATTCAGCACCGAGTTCCTGCCGTAGAGGGAACTGCTCCACTGAAGATGCTTCTGGAGCCAAAAAGTAGATGTTTCAGTGTGACCTGGACAACAGCTAGACTGAGTGTAAGCCATGTCATTGCATCTGTGGTTCAAAAGAAGAAATGGCTGTTTTTCCCGCTTGAAAGAACAGATGTCTGTGTTCGGGCGCCTGAGACACAGCGTGGCAGCACCCTGTAGGAGAGCCTTCTTAAGAAATCTTGTTTTCTTCCATCTAACTCATGCAGATCCTCACCACGTCCTAGGAATTCGTGACCAAATAACATTGTGTTTCAGTGTGCACGGTTCATACGTAAGACAGAGTTGTGGCCACGTAAGCAGACTCATAATTTTCTCAGGTGGCTAGGAGGCTGGATGGTTGGCTCTTATACCACATTTCGTGAGGATGAAATACCAGATTGCAGCAACACGGTGAACAGAATGTATTTATCATGTACTCGTTTGTGTCTTGCAGGAGAGACGGTGTCCCCCAGCACTCGGAATGCACCAGAAGAGCCATCGGAGAAGAGCTCTATAAACCCGGCCTTCAGACGACAGCACCTTATAGTAAATGGAGAGATGGGCCGTGCACCGCCGGAGGCGGAGCCTCTGCGGCCGGCATCCAGCGCACACAAGCTCAGAAGGTCCGCGGAGCTCGGAAACGCACGGACGCCAGGTGCGGAGGGCGAGCACGGAGTCACGGAAGCCAGCGCTGTGGAGGACACCTGGGGAGGACGTCTTGGGAGGACGCCATCGAGAGAGCAGAAGCCGGAGGGAGAGCTGAAGGAAAGTGCGCGATCCTTCGAAACATGTAGGAAAAGCAACAAATCGGAGGAAAATTCCGAAAAGGCAGCAGCCGCCAGGAGATCGAGGGCTTTGGAGCCGAGGCGGGTGCTGAGACCGGAAGACCCAGTCGCCCTCGGGAGACCGCACGACACAGACCCCGCGGGAGCCCGGGGCAGCCACGGGCCTCTCCGGAGCCCAGCTCATCCCAAGGAACCAGGGGACACAGAGAGTAGAACCACAACGGTGGGCTCTCAACCTCTGGAACCAGAACCATTCAGAACGCCAGCCCAGGGGAACATGCAGGTCAAGACGCCTTCCCAGAAGGTGAGCGTGGAAGTGCTGTCGGCACAGAGGAAGCGCCTGCATACCCCAGGGGAGTCCACGAACATGCCCAGAGAACCGGAAGGTGATGAGAAAGATGTCACAGCATGTGAGGACACTCCGGAGCAGAAACGGAACCCTGCAGAACATGCACCTGGGAGCAGGAGAAGACCCAGAACACCCAAGAGAAAGGTCCAAGCCTTGGAAGACCTGGCCGGCTTCACAGAGCTCCTCCAAACACCGGACCCCACACTGGAACCAGTGACTGATGACAAGACCAACAACATACCCTGCAGATCTCCACAAGTGGACCCAGTCATCACATCCACCGTTATGACCAGAGGTCTCAAGACACTTCTCCAGAAAGTGGATGTGGAGGAAGCACTGTTGGCACTCAGGAAGTCCCCACGGGCCCCAGGAAAGACCACGTGCTCACCCAGAGAACCAGCAGGTGACGAGAAAGTCATCGAGTTCTTTCAGGCAACTCCAGAACAGAAACTGGACCCTGCAGAAAATGCAGCTGGGAGCAGAAGAAGACCAAGAACACCCAAGAGAAAGGTCCAGCACCTGGAAGACCTGGCCGGCTTCAGAGAGCTCTTCCAAACACCAAAGCCCCTGGTGGAACCAGTAACTGATGTCAAAACCAAAATACCCTGCAAATCTCCACAAGCAGAACCAGTCATCACATCCACCGTTATGACTGGATGGCTCAAGACGCCTCCCTGTAAAGTGGACGTGGACGTGGAGGAAGCACTGTCGGCACTCAGGAAGTCCCCACGGATCCCAAGGGGGACCACGTGCTCACCCAGAGAACCAGCAGATGACGAGAAGATCACCAAAGCTTTTAAGGCAACTCCAGAACAGAAACTGGAGCTTACAGAAAATGCAGCTAGAAGCAAGAGGAGGCCAAGAACACCCAAGAGAAAGGTCCAATCCCTGGGAGACCTGGCCGGCTTCAGAGAGCTCTTCCAATCACCGGACCGCACCCTGGAACCGATGACTGATGTCAAAACCAAAACACCCTGCAAATCTCCACAAGCAGAACCAGTCACTATGCCAACAGGTAGAAAGAGCCGTCTCAAGACATCTCTTGGGAAAGTGGAAATGGATGAAGATATCTCAGCACTGAGAAATCCCACGCCAACACCAGGGGAGACCACACGCTCACATGGAGAAGCGGGAGGTGATGATAAAGACATCAGTCATTTAAAGCAAACTCCAGAACAAAAAGTGGATCCTGCAGAAAATGCAGCCAGAAGCAAGAGGAGGCCAAGAACACCCAAGAGAAGGGAGCAACCCCTGGAAGAGCTGGCCGGCTTCACAGAGCTCCTCCAAACACCAGACCGCACCCTGGAACCAGTGACTGATGACAAAACCCAAATACCCTGCAGATCTCCACAAGTGGACCCAGTCATCACGTCCACCATTGTGACCAAAGGTCTCAAGACACTTCTCCAGAAAGTGGACGTGGAGGAAGCACTGTTGGCACTCAGGAAGTCCCCACGGGCCCCAGGAAAGACCACGTGCTCACCCAGAGAACCAGCAGGTGACGAGAAAGTCATCGAGTTCTTTCAGGCAACTCCAGAACAGAAACTGGACCCTGCAGAAAATGCAGCTGGGAGCAGAAGAATTCCAAGAACACCCAAGAGAAAAGTCCAGCACCTGGAAGACCTGGCCGGCTTCAGAGAGCTCTTCCAAACACCAAAGCCCCTGGTGGAACCAGTAACTGATGTCAAAACCAAAATACCCTGCAAATCTCCACAAGCAGAACCAGTCATCACATCCACCGTTATGACTGGATGGCTCAAGACGCCTCCCTGTAAAGTGGATGTGGACGTGGAGGAAGCACTGTCGGCACTCAGGAAGTCCCCACGGATCCCAAGGGGGACCACGTGCTCACCCAGAGAACCAGCAGATGACGAGAAGATCACCAAAGCTTTTAAGGCAACTCCAGAACAGAAACTGGAGCTTACAGAAAATGCAGCTAGAAGCAAGAGGAGGCCAAGAACACCCAAGAGAAAGGTCCAATCCCTGGGAGACCTGGCCGGCTTCACAGAGCTCCTCCAAACACCGGACTGTACCCTGGAACCAGTGACTGATGACAAAACCCAAATACCCTGCAGATCTCCACAAGTGGACCCAGTCATCACGTCCACCATTGTGACCAAAGGTCTCAAGACACTTCTCCAGAAAGTGGACGTGGAGGAAGCACTGTTGGCACTCAGGAAGTCCCCACGGGCCCCAGGGGGGACCACGTGCTCACCCAGAGAACTAGCAGGTGACGAGAAAGTCATCGAGTTCTTTCAGGCAACTCCAGAACAGAAACTGGACCCTGCAGAAAATGCAGCTGGGGGCAGAAGAATTCCAAGAACACCCAAGAGAAAGGTCCAGCACCTGGAAGACCTGGCCGGCTTCAGAGAGCTCTTCCAATCACCGGACCGCACCCTGGAACCAGTAACTGATGTCAAAACCAAAACACCCTGCAAATCTCCACAAGCAGAACCAGTCACTATGTCAACAGGTAGAAAGAGCCGTCTCAAGACATCTCTTGGGAAAGTGGACGTGGAAGAAGATATCTCAGCACTGAAGAATCCCAAGCCAACACCAGGGGAGACCACACGCTCACACGGAGAAGCGGGAGGTGATGATAAAGACATCAGTCATTTAAAGCAAACTCCAGAACAAAAAGTGGATCCTGTAGAAAACGCAGCCGGAAGCAAGAGGAGACCAAGAACACCCAAGAGAAAAGTCCAATCCCTGGGAGACCTGACTGGCTTCAGAGAGCTCTTCCAAACACCGGACCGCACCGTAGCTTCAATGACTGATGACAAATCCAACAACATACCCTCCAGATCTCCAAAACCAGAACCAATTAACACAAATAGAAAGAGCCATCTCAAGACACCCCTAGAGAAAGTGGACATAGAGGAAGAGCTGTCGGCACCGAGGAAGCCCACGCCAACACCAGGAGGACCAAGTGATGATAAAGAAATGAAAGTATTTAAGGCAACTCCAGAACAGAAACTGGACCCTGCAGAAAATGCAGCTAGAAGCAAGAGGAGGCCAAGAACACCCAAGAGAAGGGTCCAATCCCTGGGAGACCTGACTGGCTTCAGAGAGCTCTTCCAATCACCAGACCGCACCCTGGAACCAGTGACTGATGTCAAAACCAAAATACCCTGCAGATCTCCACAAGCAGAACCACTCATCACATCTACTGTTATGACCAGAGGTCTCAAGACACTTCTCCAGAAAGTGGACGTGGAGGAAGCCCTGTCGGCACTCGGGAAGTCCCCACGGGCCCCGGGGGGGACCACATACTCACCCAGAGAACCAGCAGGTGACGAAAAGATCACCAAAGCTTTTAAGGCAACTCCAGAACAGAAACTGGAGCTTACAGAAAATGTAACTGGGAGTCGGAGGAGGCCAAGAACACCCAAGGGAAAGGCCCAAGCCCTGGAGGACCTGGCCGGCATCGAAGAGCTTTTCCGAACACCGGACCGCACAGTGGAACCAGTGACTGACGACAAAACCAAAATACTCTGCAGATCTCCACGAGGAGAACCAATCAACACATCGACAAGTAGGAAAAGCCATCTGAAGACACCCCTGGAGAAAGTGGACATAGAGGAAGAGCCGTTGGCACCGAGGAAGCCCACGCCAACACCAGGGGGTACCACACACTTGCCCAGAGAGCCAGGTGATGATAAAGACATCAGAGCATTTAAGGCAACACCAGAACAGAAACTGGAACTTACAGAAATTGTAATTGGAAATAAGAGGAAGCCAAGAACACTCAAGGGAAAGGCCCAAGCCCTGGAGGACCTGGCCGGCATCGAAGAGCTTTTCCGAACACCGGACCGCACAGTGGCACCAGTGACTGATGACAAAGCCCAAATACCCTGCAAATCTCCACAGGCAGAACCAGCAGATACAAAGAAACGTCTCAAGGCACCTCCAGGGAAAGTGGACATAGAAGTTGAGCCATCAGCACTCAAGAAGCCCACACGGACGTCAAGGAAAACCACGAGCTCACACCGAGAACCAAAGGGCGATGATGAAGACATCAAATTGTTTAAGAAAACTTCAGAACAGAAGGCGGACTCTGCAGAAAATGTAACTAGAAGCAAGAGGAGGCCAAGAGCACCTAAGGAAATGGCCCGGGCCGTGGGAGACCTGGCCGGCCTCGTAGAACCCTTCCAAACCTCAGATCACACAGATGGCCCGGGGACTGACGATCGAGCCGCGAAGACGCTTCACCAGTCCTCACGACCAGAACTAGGCATCCGTGCAGCAAGCAAGAAGAGACAGGGCAAGGCGGCGCCTACCAGGGAGGAGGACGTGGAGGAGGAGGAGGAGCCAGCGGCCCCCAGGAAGTCCACACGGACGTCAGGGAAAACCACGCGCTCACACAGGGCAGCAGTCGGCGGAAATAAAAAAGCCAGCGTGAGTCAGGAGACTGTGGCGCAGAGTCTGGGCCCCGCGGGAAATGCAGTGGGCAGCAGACGTCGACTACGAACACGGACGGAGCAGCCTCCACCCCCGGAGGACCGGCCCGGCTGCCAAGAGCTCATCGCGGCCCCAGGTCAGGACGAGGCACCGGGCAGCGACGCCGAGAGCGCCCGGAGGGATCCGGCTCCGACTCGGGACAAAAGAAAACCTGCGAAAACATCCAGAAGAGTCCCCAGGGCCCTCAGCGTAGAGCCCACGGAAGACCCTGCAAGGTCACCGAACGGGAGCGTCTCCCGGTCCCCCACGAGGGAACGCGGGAAAGACGAGAACTTGGCCGGAGCGAAGAGGCTGCGCACAAGAACTTGCCCACAGGACGCTGCAGAGGACCCGCCTCTGCAGAAGAGGCAGCGGACGGCTCCCAGAGACAGGCGCCCACCGCCCGGACCCGCGGTCACGGACAGAGGGAGTCAGAGGCTTTTGGCAGAAAGGACCGACCTGCCCAGCAGCACCGTGAGTGTCAAGAACAAGCGACAGAAGGCGGAAGTCATGGCCCCTCCGGAGAAGGTGACGGTGTTTGTCACGTGGTCGTTAGCTGTCGTGTTGGATGGATGTTGTCCGTTTCTGTGTAATGTTTGGTGTAGGCTGTGCGTGGGGCCTGAATTTGCACGTGGCCATCCCTCCTCAAGGGGTCTGCCGGCGACACAGTGCGTCACCGCGGACCCTCATGCTTAGCCCTTTGGGGATTACAGAGAGTAGGCAGATTTTGACAAGACGCGGCCGTGCAGGCACGCGGGGCTGCAGAGGCCACAGGCACGAGCGTGGCGGAAGCCACACGCCTGTCGGTGTTTAGCGGCTGGAACCCTGGATGGGGTGGGGGTCCCGAGAAGGACATGGCTGCCAGCTGTGCGGACTGGTCCGTAGAGAGGGTCCTGCTGCGTGGGGAAGTCTGTAAACGTTTGGAAATTGCGACTTCCCCATCTGCCTTAGCGATGAGCCTCAAAGCACGAGGAGGGGGCTTCGTTCACCGCCGAGTAATGGCGTTTTTCTGCCACGCCCCTCTGATGCTGCTTAGGACCCGTGACACGGTGACCGAGTCCCTCGTTTGCACTGTGTCAGTGGAGGTGCCGCTTTCTCCAAAGGAACAGAGTGGATGTCTTAGATGACGGGCATCCGAGGACAGGAATCTGTAAAATGTTCAGACGCATCCCCCTTTGAGTTGCCCCTGACTTTTTTTAAGCTCTGTCTTAGCCCTGACTGGCATTTTGTGGATGTCTTTTGAATTTTTTAGGGCATGTCCCTGCGCTCCAGACGCCCAAATAAAACCAGCGGAGTAGAGCAAGGACCCGGGTTCACGTCAGCAGAAAAGGCTCCAACGAGGCGCAATGTAAAGAAGACCCCGAACACCTCCCAAGAGATGAAGCTTCGGAATCTGGAAGACGGAGCCGAGGATCCTGCCCCGGGGGGCCAGGCCCAGGGAGGAGGAGCACGCCTGCGACCCGGAAGACAGCGGAGGGTGCCCGCCGGGGCCGCGGGGGAAGCAGGGGACAGCAGAGCGGGCATCCACGGGGACGCTCGGGAAGAGAAGGAAGGAGCCAAACGTTCGGGCCGCGGGTGTCTGCGACCCCGAAAGGTTGCCGCCCCCCCTGCGGGGGACACTCTGGAGAGTGAACCCAAACAGAGAGTAACCCGGAGCGCCAAGCGATCTGCCGAAAGTCTAACAAAGGCAAGTTATTTACCGGTATTGTTTTTAATGAACACAGAAGCTTTCTTAGAATAACTTTGGCCCCACGTTGCAAAAGCAAATAAAACCCACTGCAGATAATAACGCACTGCCGGCTCCCAGTTAATGCTCACTCACGCAGCACAGATCTGAAACGTCTTCCGTCTTCGTCTCTGTGTGTCGTTAAGCCTGTCTTGGGAATTCCCGGCTGGAACGGTAAATTCACGTTGTGAAGACTTCGTGCAGGAAGAACAGATTTGTCCCGTTAGAAGTTTCTGTCTGCTTATCACAGCCCCGTACTAACACAGGTGGCTTCTTCGGTCTCCTGTTTGGTGGAGACCGAAGGTGGCCCCGTCCGATTTCAGGGGGGTTCCTTTCAAAAGCGAGGACGAGTAAAGCTGGGAGCGTCCATGAGAGTTCCCGTTCCGGGGAATGATGCGTCCTGTCACCTTCCCCAATCAAGTGCCCTTTAAGTCAGGACAGGAAGTGCCGCTGACTCGGCAGCACCTGACTCATCCGAGTAGCTCCACGGAGCATGGCCACACTCAGTCGGGGTTCTTCTGGGGGAGGCTTGATTTTGCTAGTTTAAAAGAGAGGGCGATCCGTTCGCTTTCGCGAGCTGGCCCGCTTACCTCTTAGCAGGCGGTCAGCCAGAGGCGGCGCCATTGGCCCGTGTTCTCACACCCACGTGTGACTCGACTGCTTGACACATGATTGTCTGGTGTGATGCCAGCTGCAGAGGCCGGAGCGACTTGTCTGCTGTGTGCTGGATTGATGGTCACAGCACCGCCGTAGGTCCCATCGAACGTCCCCGCCACCCTTGGTCACCAGTGCACAGGTTCAGAGCAGGCAGCTGGTCGGCAGAGACGCGACGTGCCCGTGCCCAGCCCTCGTAGCTGGTGCTTTGACCGCTCTCTCGTCCGCAGTGCAGGGACACACGTCACTGCCTCTGAGGGAGGGCACGCCTCCCGCGGGACCTCTTCCCGAGGGCACAGTCATTGAGAAACATTTGCTTTGTCGTGAGGTGATTCCTTCCGCAGGATTTCAGTACTCAAATTCTTCCGTCGTTTGTGTTCAAACTCAGCTTTGGACTTTTTAATTCTTGCCGTTTTGCTTTTCTAAACAGTATTTTTTAATTAGTATAAATCTGTGTATTTGTGTGGAGATTTTGTTTGTATTAACTTAAAATATGTTACAAACTTTTCCATCAAAAAGACAAATTATTTAAGTTTAAAAAAAAAAACAAATAGAAAAATAGTTTAAAAAACAAAAGTAACTTTCACAGGATGTTTTAAAACCCATCTCCAAACTCAAAATTAATTTTCTAGAAAGGATCACCCCTAGTTAGGATTCTGGTTTTTACGGAGCAGACTTAGTTATGAAAATCATTGTTTTAAATGACTTAAGAGTGACATTTTTCTTTCCAAACAGGAGAACGACAATGTGTGCGTCAGGAAAATGAGAACCAGAAGCCATTGGAACAATGAAGATATTTAGCTAAGTTCAAGAGGGAAAAAAAGGTAGTAAGTTTAATTTAGCGATAAGCTCAAGTACAATGTTTGCTGTAAATTTAAAAAGGACTTCTGTAAATAATGCTGTCTGGGTGGTTAGGAGAAGCAAGCTGAAAATCTGCTGGCTCTGAATGGTCTATTCAAAACCCACTTGGAAGTTATAAAGGGCACGGATGGCTCACAAAATGATAGAAACGTTCAGGCTGCGCGGGGCGCGGGGCGCGGGGTCGGGGTGGGCGTCTGGGCCGCGGTATGGCCTTCGGCTTTGCCGCGTGAACCTGAAACCGATCCGTGTCAGCGCCCGCCCCCCGGCCTTGCACTTGCGTTGCAAATGCGCCTGTTTGTCTGTGTCCTCAGAATCTGAAAGGCGGGGGCTCGTACCCTGTGACACCCCACCGGGGTGGCTCTCAGGAAATGTTAGGGTACATGAACAGATTAATGGAGCCTACAGACACATCTTTACAGTGGGGGCGGCTCGTGCCTCGCGTAGTAGGGCTGTTGTCATCTGCACAGGACGGTCTTGTCCTTGGCGTTGTCACTTACGGGAATGAAAGTGTGATTTGGGGGATGGATGGAGACCCCATTTTCAGGGTACAGGGGTTACAGCATTTGAGAGAGGACTGATCGGCTCGCCTTTTTCACGTTAAGAATAGTCGTCTAAACTAGGACTGCTCTCATCTGAGAAGCCACCCGCCCGCCCGCCCAGTGGCTCAGGTGCTACTCCATCCTAAGCTGTGACGCCCTCAGCTTCTCGTGCTTTCGTCATTTACATTTTCTGAGCTTTCTTCCGGATCTGCTCCCACCTGTGCTCCTTCTTACTACACCTGTCCCTCCACTTGGTGCCCAGCACGACACCTTGTTCGGGAAGCAACGCAAGCCATCCCCCTAAAGAAGGCCGTTCCTGACAGCGGCAGAGCCCGATCTTACCTGCGAGCCAGGTCTATATGAGCCTGGACATCTTCCGTCCACTTTAGACCCACATGCAAGCCGGGCTCCTCCTCCTGTACGTTCCACGTCATTCTCCTGCCGTGCGCTCCCCGAATCAGACAGTAGCACACCTCCTCCCCAGCCACCTGGCTGGAGTCGTCCCCGTTTACCTGCCGTGACAGGTGGAGGTGAGGACGGGAGCCTGGAGAGGGTGGCTGTCGCCTGGAGTATGAGCTGGAACAGCTGTGCCCCTGTCTGTCCCCTCTTGTGTTCCCCGTGTCTGGTGTGGAGACAGATTCACGTGAAAATAAACATTTGCTGAAACATGTTCGCATCTAGGTGTGTGTGTCTGAATCGATGGTAGTCGCTTTTGCTATTCTGGCTGCCACAGTGCGGTTCTGTACAGTGTCACCTAAGGGCCTGTCCACAAAGGGACGTCCAGCCTAAGAAAACATCTTGTCACAGTTTGTTTGAGCCAAACTGATGACAGCTGCCGGGAAGCAAAGTCTCAATGGACTGAGAAAATGCCCTGGAGAGCGGAGTGGCGGTTTGCAGCTTATTTTATACGTTAGAATCACAGCAGACGTCAGCGGGTCACGTGAAAGCCACAGGTGGTGGGTTAAGGGGGCAGGAGGACACAGAGGGGGCATCTCAGGTTGGATAAACAGTAAAATGAGAGATACACATGTCTTTCACGCTGGTGGAGACAGGGCGGCTAATTGGTAACAGCACAGCGAGGTCCCTGGCCGCCTGCTCTGGAGCGGAGGGTATGCCCTGAGGGGTCTGGGAAGGGGGATCACTAATATTTCAAGGTGTCACCTTAGATGCAGAGACAACTGACGGGCTCACTTAAGGTAAAGACTGACTTTAGCAAGGATGCTGCCCCACTGTGACCCGCCTGTAGTTAGGGATTTCATGACCAGACCACCCTGTGTGGTCACTCGGTCTCTGGGTCTGTAGGGCCAGCCAGGCGTCCCCCACCCCCGGGCTTGTCGGGTTTAGTGTGTGGCCCCTTTACTTTTCACAATCCTAAGGGAGAGTGACAGGTTGTAGGCTGGGAGGTGGGGGAGTGGCATTGGGGTTAGGAAATGGGGTGGGATCCTGGCCAGCCGAAGGGAGAGTATTTCAGGAAGTGCAGCCTCATCAGAAAAGATACTTTATTTGAAGGTATGTGTCATAATAGGTGTGACTGTCATTCAGGCAGGCAAAATTCAGGAAAATGAAAAATAATAAAAGGCTTTTTCTATGATTAAATTGTTCTACCGATACTCCAGATTTAGTAGTAATTATGAACCTCACATATAGAAAAATTTCAATTAGCTGTATGCCTGGGGAATGGAATATACTGATTAATTAAAAAACCCTTTAGGGTTCAATTGAAAGATAGCATATCTCCTCACCTTTGTAAGTACAAAGCGCATCGTAAGGGTGGTTTTCCTTTTACTGGGTGGTAGGTGCTGGATTACAGCATTCTGGAACCACGCCTTCCCGAGCAGATCGGGTACTCCAGCCTCACCTCAAGGCACCGATTCAGGTGCTGTGCAGACTGCCCAGGTCCCCGAGGCACCTCAGGACAAGGCACGGTCCCCCCAATCCTCATACCTCCAGCACTGTGTCTGTGCTGTCACATAAGCATGCAATAACCTACGAATTGGGGTTTATAGGCAGGTATTGGGGTTTAGAGTCAGCCATGTGCTCATCCGAGCCATCTACAGGCTGGCGAGTCTCAAAGCTTCCTGGACAAGGGAACTTAGGTGGCCGTCAATGACAGTCTTTTATAAGGATCCAATAGGAAATATAACACGAACACAGAGGGTTATATCCACATCCCCAAAAAGAATGAAAATGAACCAATGAAGAAAAAAAGGAAAATTAGGAAAATGGATAAAAAAAAATGAATCGGTGATTCACAGATGAAGTGCAAATAATAGACATGTGTAAACATGCTCAACCTACTAAAATGCAAATTGAAATGAGGTGTGATTTTTTTTCTGCCCACTGGTTTTGCAAACACTGTCTTGCTAACATCCAGAATTAACGATGTTTAGGCGAATGGGCGCCGCCTGCTCTGCAGGTGGGCGGGAGTGGGGAGAATATTTAGAGATGAAAATATGGCAGTTTCTACTTAAATGTAAAGTCTGTTTGCCCTTTGACCCAGAAACTGCCTCCTGTAGAAATGCCTTGCCCAGGGGAGCACACGACATGCAGGCACTCATCATCAAGGCGCAGTGTGACGGCGCCGGCCAGTGGGAACAAGCTCTTGTCCATCGCCGAGGGATGGCTGTGAATCTGTTAGGTGTATGCCGGGGGCTTTAAACAGAAGAGGCAGCTGCCTACGTGCTGACGGCCGGATTCTAGGACAGAATGCTGGGCAAAGGGGCAACTCACGCAACTGCCCTCGGGCAGTGCGGGTCACCGGTTCTGGGAGGCAGTTCTCACGTACCGACCGCTCCAACGTCGGGCCGCGCCTCACAGCAGACGGTGTCACGGGCAGTGTCTTCGCTTTCTTTGCAGAATATAAAGTGAATCTGACAAATTTGTCATCCCGGATTTATGCTATGCCAGGAGTTTGACCCTGCTGTCCTTAAAAAAAAAGCAAACGGTCTGTGTTTACGTAACTGCAGGAGTTAAAGCCTGCAGGCGGCTGTCTGGTTATCAATGGGTCGAGATGGGGAAGGAGCTGGCGGCCAAGTTCATCCGTGTTCTTCCTACATTTCTGTTTCGCTTCGCCCTTTACCAGCACGGCTCCTTGAATTGCTGGGGTGGCACCGTCCTTTGTGACCGGGGGGATGGCACCCCTGGTGGCAACCTCCAGCCTAGGAGGTGAAATCAGTGGTCAGGGCTCCAGTGCCCTGTCCTCCAAGGGCATGATCTGGGGAGGCCCCTGGGCATCACGGGAGTCCAGTCTCCCCTGGTGGTCTCTGTATCCCTCTCCCGGTGCCTCATCCTCCCTCCTGGTCCCCCGCCCTGCCCTGTGCTCTTGCCTGTGATTTCATAGGAATGGAGGTTTGACAAGATTGTTTTATTGAGTACTGCCACGCAAGAGCCACAGAGTGGGGACCCCAGAAGTCACCTCCTGGGGTGTCCCCCCAATTAAAGCACCTGCCCCTATGTTGTTTCTGGCTCATCTTTTGGAGAAACTGAACTACAGCGGAAACCTCGGGCTGTGGAGTCGGGGCCGGGTGGTGCTGGTGCTGTGACTTTGCTAGGGCTTCCGGACAAAGTGCCCCAGACCGGGTGGCCTAGACGGCGGCTTCATCGTCTCGCAGTTTGAGGGGCCAGCACGGGGACCGGCGTTCTCGGTCTGCGGAGGCATCACTCCAGAGCCACCTTCACGTGTTGTCTCTGCACACGTCATGTCCCGTTCCCTCTTTTTGCAAAGTCACGGTCTCTACGAGACTTCATTCTGGCCCATCCAGCACAGGCTCCTGTTAACTACATCTGCGAGAACCCCATTCCAACCGCAGTCACCTTCTGAGGTCCTGGGATTAGAACTTCAACATACGAATTTCGGGGAGACAACTCAGCCCGTCACAGGAGGCCTCCGCTGTGTCTGGAGGGCCCGCAGAGGTGCCGGACACCCTCCTGGCTCGCCTCAAAGGCGGAGCCTGGGTTTGGGGGGAAGGTCTGCCTCCCCGAGTGGTTGGGAACACCACACAGTCTGCTGAGAGGCACGTCCCTAATGCGGGCCATGCAACCCCAGTGAGGCACTAACCCCCCTCAGCCATCAGCTAGCCTGCCTGCCTGTCCCAAGGTCCGTGCGTGCAGGGGATCCTCTGAGGCAGGCCGGCGTGTGAGCCTTCTCCGAGGCTGTGGGCTCCCTCGGGTGCGTCAAGTTGGTTGGTCCCTGGCTGACTTGTGATGCCTCTTTGTGCCCTCACCGTCCCTCCTCCAAACCTCCTTCTTCTATCCCGCCTTCTCCCCCCATGGCCTCTGGGTGTGTCTATGTCTTGCTTCCCCAGTTGTACACACCCCCAGGCAGGGCCCCCATCACACCTAGAGCAGAAGTGAGGTGCCACTTACCTAAGGGACAGGCAGACAGACCCATGAGGAAAACGAACAATTAAAAGGGCCCACAACAGCAAACAGCATTTCGCTGCAGGCGATTTTTTTTGGGTGGGGGGGCGGGTGGGAATAAAAGGTTTTCAACTCATCCGTTTTAACAAATATAACAAGGCTCACAAAATTTATTAAATAAATACAACGAATAATAAAGTGAATGTGTTCGAATTCCACATTACGACCAGACTATCTGAAAGAGGGCGCTGGCGTAGGTCGGGGAGGCAGGTGCAGGTGGAAGGCGTGGAGGGAGGAGGATTGGGGAGAAGTGGAGCTACAGAGATGTGCCAGGCGAGGCCTAACAGGGTTTCGGGTTTTAGGAGGAAAAGCAATGTTACCAGGACTTTGCGATTCCACCTGGCCGTGGACTTCAAGCGTGCTGTCACCGTCCTTAGTGACTGCAAGCAAGGACTCTAGCAGGACCACGGGCTCCCTGGAGGGTGAGTTACTACTCCCTGCTTCCTGCCTCCTGAAGACCAGCCGAGAGCCGGAGCCAAGGCCACCCCGTGGAGGCTGTGCTCGCCCACGCCGGAGGGGCTGTGCTGTGCCAGGTCTGAGCTACATTTGAGAAGTCCTAAAATTAATTGTCTATATAAATCAATGTTTACCTCCTAATGAATGTCTTATCTAACAGGACTTAAGGCACAAGAATAAAATTAAGAGATTTCATTGAAGAAAGAGACGTAGGCTGGAAGTCAAAGATTTATCCTGGTATCGGAATGTTTGAGATCTTGCAATTTGCATATACAAAGAATTTAGCAACACTCACTGGCATTATCGTCAGAGCAAGATCAACTTGTAAATGTGACAAGAGAAAATATGAGAGTTGAAACTGGAATACATACATGTAAAGATCGCTCATAAATTAAACACGACTTAGTTAAACAAAAGTATCAGTAACCATACATTTAAAACGCAAAACATGGCGTGTCTCCAAATGCTGAAACAGAGATGTCAGGCTCATTTAAAAAAGTGTTTTAAAAACACATAAAAATACCTTTTAAAACACTGGTATGCACTGTTCATTCGTATAGCACGTGGAGAGAGAGTGAGTCAGGCGAGTCACACAGTGACCGATAAAGCGTAGATCAGAACGGCAGACTTCTGATCGCTGTCTGGCCTTTGAATGCGACCGCATGCAACACAGAACAATGCAAGGGAACACCAGGCTGTCGGCATGGGCTGTTGTTATGGACATCATGCTTTGACGGAAGGGGAAGCAGAGATCAACGTTCCAGGTTGCAGACAGGACAGCGAGCCCCGCCCCCCCCTGCCCACTGCTCACCAGGACTCTCTAGGGGGTGGGGGGGAGCGGGGGGCCTTGGCAGAGGCCACAAGGGCCTCCAGAAAAGGCAAGGCCTGCCCTCCTGGAGAGGGGGCCTGTGTCCCAGGGACAGTGGGTTCTGCCTTGTTTCTACAATGGAAGGGCCCAACTAGATGCCAGGACACCTGCAGAGGACACAGGGTGGGGGGTGGCCCGCAGGGGCAGAAGGACATTACGAATAGGGCACCGTCCCCAGGGTTCTCTGAGAGGGTCTACCTTCCTCTCCACATAAGATGTCAGTTAGACCAGTAATGGGCCTGAAGGGTTCTGGTTACGGCCCCTAAATTTGGGCCCAAATCCATGCTCGTTGACTTTGACCCCTCAGGTGGGTGACTAGGCGCCCTCATTCCAGCCAGCCAGCTGTTTCTAGAACTGGTGCCGAAGGAAGCCCTGTTCTCTCTCTTCTTCAGTCAAAGAAAGGCTTTGGGCTTGGGATTTTAACAGTGGAAACAAGTGGGCCTCCTGGCTGTCCAGCAAAGCTCCATTTCCCTCTCCCCCCCAAGCGCGTGCTCACTGCACCGAGGACAGAGAGACGCATGCAGCAGTGAGCGTGCAGCCTGGGGCTGCAGCTGGCTGACGGCAGTGACCCCAAAGTTGTGCTCTCGTCCTGCCAGCTGGGCACCTCGTCTGGCCCGTAGCGGGAGGTTCAGGGGAGTGGCAGAAGCTTGGCCACCCGTGAGCCTGGCAGTGCAAACCAGACCACCTGGAGTGCGCCCGTGCTCCCCGGTAAGCGACACGGGAGGAACAGCACCAGGAGGGCGCATGGGTCATCAGTGGAGACATCACGTAAGGCCTTCGTAGCTCTTAAAAACCAAAACCATGTACCAAAAATGCACGTGCAAGACGCTTTCAGTAATCTACATGAGATGTCTTTTCTGTATTGTGCTCATCTGCTAGGTGCCTGACGGCCATCAAAAGATCACTGCTCACTGAATCAAACTTCTCTACATTCATCCCTCCCCACCCCCCCATCTGGCAGCGGGGTTACCAGGAGCCAGTGTCAAAAGTCTCAGTAGTATTTGCATTCAAAAATAAGTTAGCCTTTAGATTAAGGAATGTTATCTTTTAATTAAATATCGAGGAGTGGGACTTTAAAAAAACGGTATAAATCTAGATTTTAAGATTTCTTTTCTTACAAACTATCTTAGCTTTGACAAGTGGTTTTTAAATACCAAAAGGCTTCTCAGAGAGTCGCAGGCGTAAAGGCCCGCGGCTGCCTGGCTGACTCCCAGGCGTGTGCTTCTTGCTTCAGCAGGCGGACTTTTGGCTCCATGTGAACATCTGCAGTGGGCAGCGGCTCGGGGCTGAGACTGGGGGACAGCGCCCCGCCAGCGTGGGGAGCTGTGGCCATAATGGAGCAGGGAGTGAGAAGCCCAGTGGATTTGATTCATTGGGTTTTATCTGACGGACGGCACAGCGGGAGTGCCTCTCCGAGCTGCCTTTACTGTCCCCAAGGCCACGGGCAGACCAGACCACCGGCATTCGCATCTCCTCCCATCCAGCCAAGGCAGCGAGGATACGGCCTTGAATAAATGCAGTTTTAGGTATCACGTACAGTCACCACCTACCCTTAATGCGTTG
Organism: Pteropus medius; assembly: GCF_902729225.1. Classification (NCBI taxonomy): domain Eukaryota; kingdom Metazoa; phylum Chordata; class Mammalia; order Chiroptera; family Pteropodidae; genus Pteropus; species Pteropus medius. The sequence continues at coordinate 2,985,925 of NW_024349802.1, forward strand.
TAGACCTGGATTCAGGTTGCAAAGTCTTTCTTTGATCTTTAAAATGTAAAGATAAACCACGTGGGTTTGAGAGGACTTTACAAAATTCCCTACTTATATTGTGTCTTCAGGAACAGTTTGCCTTCAAAAAAAAAAAAAGCTGCTGCTCAGGACGGTAAAATCATTGAAAAGTACATTTTCAACTGATTTCTGAGTCCTCAACTGTTTCCTGCTGAATGTTTAGTATTTTGCATAAGCACACTTGGCATATTAAGATTTAAAACATTTAGAGGTGCTGAGTGTGTGAAATTAAATGATATGAATCTAATGAAAAATTAAAATATTTACTGATATTAGCAGAAATATATACATTACGGGATATTATTTGACCTTAAAACATTATTCCAGTTTTTAGAAGGGGTAGTTTAAGATGCAATAACTTTATAGCAGGTGTTCTTTAAAGCATAACAAAATATATACAAAGAAATTAGGAAGGATATTAATGTCAGCTATGAAATAAATTAACATGGTTTTTACAAAATATACTGACCGTTAAATTAAAAAATATTTTAAGGCAGGAATCTTCATTTGAAATTAGCATAATCAGAAAATATATCAATAAAATCTTGTACCACTTTGTAGCAGAATTCATACTGTTCCTGAAAAAGAAAACCAAGAATACATTAAAATGCTATTTAAAGAAATATTTGAACAATTTAATTGGGAGAAACATTCAAAAGGGAGACATAGAAAAGTCTGCTTTTTAAAATACCACATACCCTCACGCACATCAGCTTTGTTACATAATTTTGTTTTTAGGCATATGGAAGTTTCCAGATAAAGCTGTTTCTCCACGGAGAAATGCCGATGCTTAGTTTCAGCTTGGAACAGTCTGAGAAAAGGTCTTCGGTGTTCACATTTAAAGTGACAGACAACTATTTTTCGAACTGAAAAAGTCAGAGCACTGAACGTCGCACGCGATGGTATTTATCAACGCTGCCACTGTGAAAACGCGCAGGCTCTGGCCAGACAGCCTGGGCCTGAATCTCACTCTGACACTTAGGGTCTTGGGCGGGTGACCTCACCGTCCCACGTGGGGGGTGGCAGAATGTTCCTTGTGAACAGAGCGGACAGAGGATGTGGCCAGGGCGGAGGGAGGCAGGTGCGTGTGAAGTGCCTGGCTGCACAGCGGACGGTTACTATGATCAAACGCCCGACCTATCCACCATTCGCCATGCATCTTGTGCTGGGCGTTAGGCTAGGTGCTGACTTTCAAAGTAAGGTTCCAAATGCACTGTCAGACTATGTCACCAGGCCAGGCAGCACAGGCCTGAGCCCGAAGACAGCGTGGGCAGCCTCCCAGTGAGAGGAGCCGCAGTCAGGACGAGCGGAGCCAGGACAGGAGGGCGCTCGGACGCCGGCTGCTCCTGCAGAGAAGATGTATGGGCCAGACCGGGTGACCTAGGGGAGCTGGGTGTCCCTAACCATGGGAGCTTGTAAGCTGGCTCAGGCCACATGCTCTTCTTACACCGTGCTGGCTGCCGCCCTGGCCAGGCGCTCTTGCCGCTACTGACAAACTCAACGCAAACCTGCGCAGCGACCCTAAAGGCAGCGGCCACCACCCCTCTTTCCAGCGATAAGGAACGGAAGTCCAGAAAGGGGAGGGGGCTTGTCCAAGTTCACAAGGCCACCAGGGGGTCCGACCGGGGAGCTGGGATGCCAGCGTGTAGCCCAAGCATCGGAGGGTTATGTTTTATACTTAACCGCTGGCCAGGCAGGACAAACCTCACCGCTTGCCTGGGCGAAGCCCGGCATGGACTTAAAAACAGTCAGGAGAGACACTGAAGGCAGCGGCTCAGAAGTGCAAACCGAATTTCTTCTGGAGGGGGTTCCTGTGCTGTATTCATTATTACTATTTTGACCTAGGAAATCTTCCAAATCTTCCGTGGAATGGCCTGTCCCACGATGCCCTAGGAGGCAGCGGCTGGTGGGGGGCGGGGTGCGGCGTAGGCATTCGCTTCGGGACACGCTAGACACCTCTGCAGTCCCCCAGATTCTAGCAGGAAGGGCGGCCGCACTGGGGCCTGGACTCAAGGGCAGTGGGAGAGGCCCGGACACGACCCGCACCCATCTTCTCCCACTCTGCTCTCCAGGCGACCTTCACTGTCAGGCTGAGGTGGGTGGCGGAATGGGGAGCCGGCAGGCACCCAGCGTCCCCCTACCCTGGTAGCTCCCAAGCCTGTATTCACTTTGGGACGCCCTGGGGGGACCTGACATATGCCAATGGCTGGGTCGCACCCCCAGACAGTCTGCTTCATTGGTTTGAGTGGCAGCTTGGGCAGCCGGGGGAGGTGACCGCTCTCAGTGAGTCTGCCATGCAGTCGGGTGTGGACACCCTGTCCCCAGCCACGGAAGGCATGACCCGCTCTGCTCAGCTCATTCTGTCTGCCGCTGCGCTCCCCGAGACTCGAAGGCCACGGAAGGGCCTTGCTTCCTCCCTCTGTGCCTGCTCGGGTTGCAGCCATGCTAGCGTGGAGCCGGGGACAAGCCTGACACAGGAAGCCCTGGGGAAGGCCGCGCCACGCCTGCCCCGAAAACTGCTCTCCCTGGCCAGGACCGGCTGCCAGGTTTGGGGCGAGGCGTCTCTTCTGGAAACGGGAAAGTGTGTGTGTTCACCGCGGAATGGGGGAATGTCACCATGCCTCACGTGGATTCACACACACACACACACACACACACACACACACACACACGCATTGCACACACACCTCGGACAGCGTGCTGAGGTCCAGCGAGCCCCAGAGGAGAAACCGGTCCAGACCCTCAGCACATGGTTTCTTACCAGGGTCTGCACCATGTGCGGCCTCTGAAGCCTTAAACTCTTCACGGCCTGGAACACGTCGAGCAGCCCCTCAGCTTTGACTCGTTCCAGAATGTTGCTGAGCGCTATGAACGTGCCCGTTCGCCCGGCTCCGGCGCTGCGGGCGGAGGAAAAGGGCTGGAGAGAGACGCGACCTCGCCGTGGACGCGGATGCGGACGCGGGGTGACAGCCCGCACCCACCCGCCATCGGCCCACGTGACCGGAGTCTGGCACCTGCGACGTGGAGCTCCTGCAACGCTCACCCGATCACCGCGGGCAGGTCGCTCGTGGGTGGGGGCAGGACCCGCAGCATCACCCTCCCCGGGGACTCTCTCGAAATGCAAACCCTCCCTGCTCAGGTCTGAGGCCTCTGAGGCCCCTGGGCCCCTGCAGTGACCGGCCCCAAAGTCTGCCCTGTGGACCTCTGGACTTTGATCTCCGCTGCCCCACGCGTTCTAAACTCAGCCTGGGCGTTTGGGGTAGAACACGGAGGAACTCGTTTCCTGTTGATTCTAAGCGACATCCACAAAGGCACCGGGGGCTGAAAACCGAGGCGCGGGCTCCACCTGGTGGCCAGGCCCGAGGGCGCCGGGCGTCCCAGGTGCGGAGCCCTCGCGGGGCTGACGTCAGGGGCGGGGCTCGGCCCCCAGCCCAGCACAGGGGACGTCAGGCCCCCAGCCCAGCACAGGGGTCGTCAGGCAGAGCCAGAACCACCTTTCAAAGGGACACACGTCCCTCGAAGTTCAGAAGTGGGCGTGTCCCAGCTGCGCTTGGTGATTTTTTTTGATGACGTGAAAAGCACAGGGAAAAGTGTGAATTGCTTCCTGACTCCTCCCACCGAATGCACTCGCAGGAATCAGATGACACTCACGCATTTATGTAAGCTTGCGGGTGCACACGTGTGAGCCCAGGGGGGTGACCGGCCGCGCGGGACGTGCGCGGGGCGCTCACCTGCAGTGCACCGTGATGGGGTGGTTGCCCGTCTGCTGCTGCTGCTTCTGCACGGCCCCGATGAGGTCCAGCATGCCCTTGCCCTCCGCTGGGATGCCGACCTCGGGCCAGCCGTGGAAGTGGAACTGGCGCACCACGCGGGCCTGATCCTCCTGGCGGGCCAGGGGCTGCGGGGGAGGGGTGGCTCAGTGCTGCCCGCCCGCATCTCTGTCCTCCCAGAGACAGGCCTCAGGGCCACACGCCCTTTCAAGGCTCGGGATGAGCAGTCCTGAGTCTACTGGCCCCGGGTCATCCTGTGGCCGGCGTGGAGGAGAACACGTCTCCGGGCAAGCGGGCGTCTGCTGTGCCGGCCGTCTTGAGCTCTGAACCAAGTCTCAGAGGTGAGTCACCTCGCCCATGACTGGCCCACAGAGTTTCCCTTCTCTGCCAGGGAGCAGAGCCCAGGACCCAGTACCTGATTCAATACCTGATTGAAGGTCACCAGGAAGTCTCGTACGCTGATGGCTTCAGCAAGGGTATCGCTCTTTATTTCGATCGTTATGTCCCCATGAGTCACCGACCCCTCTGTTGGCCAATACTGGTAGCATTTATCCTGGGGGATAAAATAAAATTGTAAGTCTCGTAAGATATGATTTGCTGCCGTCACCTTTAACTAGATGATGCAGATTTGCTCTCAAACCACTGAGCACATTTGATCTGACCAAGAAAATAACACGACTATGCATATGCATGTCCATTAACGCCTGGTGACCAAGGGAACAGAATAGAGCCCGGAAACAGGACAGGACAGAGGTAACCCAACAGAAAAAAAGAGATCATTCAACACCTGGAGCTAGAAAAACTGGTTTTCTACGTGGGGAAAAACGTAACTGGGTCTAACTGGGTCGCTAACTCACACCCTCCCACGGCTGCATGCCCATACTTGGCTGCCTTGAACCTCAATAAAAATAAACTCAGGCGAGGACTTAAAGTCAAAAACAAAACTGTAAAAGCTTTAGGAGAAGAAAATACCTTTTCATTTTGGGGAACAGAGGACTTTACTAAACATGACTCCAAAAGAGCTAACCAACCATGACACAAAAGACTGTAACGTCAGATTACAAGAAAATTAACTCCATTTCATCCACAAACATCATTAGAGAGTGAAAAGACAGGGTATCAGTTGTGAAAAGGTATTTGCAATACATAAAACCTCTGTATTAATAGAAGATTTGTATCAAAAACATGTAAAGAAATTCTATGAATTAATAAGAAAAGGGCAAACAAGCCACTATAATAATGGGTGAAAGGCGTGAACAGGCATCTCGCACAGAGCAAACACGCCAACAACGAAAAGATGAAGTGATGCCAACCTCGCAGGAAGCAGAGAGACGAGTCCAAGCCACCAAGGAGTGATATTTAAACTATTCGATGAACAGAAAGGAAGCTGACTGACGACACTGGGAATGTGGCTGAATGATACGTCTCACAGGTGCCAGCGGCCGCTTGGGAAGCGCAACCGCTTAGGAAGGCAGCTAGGAGCTGCCTTGCAAACGCCAGCTTTCTCACACTCCCCAATGCAGCGTGTCCCGGAACACACTGCTCCTTGTGCAGCATGAGACATGTACAAGAATGTGCCTGCAGCGCTGCTTGTCAAACAACAAAGTGGAACCACGCCCGATGCTCATGAGAGAGGGATGCATAAATGGATGCAGGATGCATAAACGGATGCAGGATGCATAATTTGTGTAGTGGAACACGAGGAGACAATGATGAATGAACCACAGCTATAGGCATCAACAAAGCAAAATATCAAAAGCATCATTCTGAGTAGAAAAAACAAGTCCCAGAAGAATACATACGGTAATGATACCCTTTATATATAGGAAGAAGCAATCGAAATTGATTACCGGTTTCTGGAAACATACATGCGTATGACATAAAAATATTTTTTCAAAGAGCCAAGAACACATCTACGAGGATGGATTTCATCAAAAAGAGAAACAAAGGTAAGGGTTGGCAAGGATGGGGAGAACTCGAAACCCTTGCACAGGTGCTTTGGAAAGCAGTCTGAAGTTCTTGAAATGTCAGATAAAGTGAGTTTGCAATAGAGAGTTACGGCACAGCCCAGCAAGTCCACTCCAGGTAGCCACCCAAGGGGAAAGAAAACACATGCCCCTGTCAAAACTCAGACAGGAATGCCCCAAACGCGGTTCATAACAGCCCAAGAGCGAGACGACCCTAACGCCCCTCCGCCGATGAATGAATAAACCGAACGTGGCGCGGCACACGGTGCACCGCCATTTGTCAGTAAAAAAGAGCGGAAAACATACTCGCGTTACAACATGGTCGGACCGTGAAAACGTTACGCCACGTGGAAGAGCTCAGTCGTGAAGACGTGTTGTGTGATTCCATCTATGGGACGTCCAGGACAGGCAGACCCATGGCGTCGGGCAGCGGACGCACGGTGGCAGGGGCCGGGGGCAGTGGGGGAGGGGGAGCGATTGTTCCCAGGTTTGAGGTTACTTTGTGGGGTGATGAACATGACCCAGAATTAGACAACAGTGATGGCCCACGAGTCTATGCGTATACTAAAAACCACCGAACTGTGTCCTTTGAAAGGATGAATCGTATGGTATGTGAATTATATCTCAATAAAACTCTTTGGAAAAAGAGCAAAGAAGTCAAAACATCAATTCGGGGTAGTGGCTGCATCTTGGGGGAGCACCTAGATACAGCTGTTCTCGGCAAAGGTTTGGTTTTCGGTCGGAGAGCGGGTTCACGAGAACTTATTATGTGATTACACAAATATAACACAGGACGGCCACGGGTGGATGTCTGGGAAAAAGGGGAGCATTTAAGTCATTCGGTTCCACCAGGACGATATCCATTAGGTGCACGCATCAAGGCCCACGTCTCTATGTCCTGAAAAAAGTGAATACGTGTCTTTTCTTCAATAGGTTGTCATCAAATTTGTCATTGTGGCAAACACAGAATGATGGAATCTCAGGGCAGGTTAAATGAAATGCAGGCTAAGGACAAAGCCGGAGTGGAATCATAGTTACCGCCCCCCCCAAAAAAAAACAAAACGGCGGTGAAATGAAACCTTTGCAGTTCCAACCTCTGTCCCCGCTCAGTGCTTTCGGCTCGGCATCACCACTGACAGCAGGTGGGACATTCGTGTGATGCTACGGTCACCCCAGGGTGGCTGGGCCTCAGGGTGCACAAGCCGCCCCTGCAGGCCCGGGCTGGGCGGGGGCCCCTGACCTGCTCTCTCTCCTGGACCTCCGTCAGCATGACGACCGTGTGGCACT
>NW_024349802.1:2993019-3043535 GCF_902729225.1 Pteropus medius
GGGGAGCCTCGTCCAGACCCCTCAGAGCGCTCAAGCTCGCGACGCCGGCACAGCGACCGCACACAGGTAGAAAGCACAGGGACTGTCTGTGAGACAGCTGCGTCAGCCTCTGACCCTGGGGTCTTCAGGGCTGTGACGTCCCCTGCCCAGTACTCTGGGCTGCCCATCTGGTGGCCACTCGCCTTAAATACAGCATTTGTCACACTTATATGTTGGTACAAATCACCTCAAATCATGACAAAAGAAAATGGACATGGCATTGTTTTCAGAACTTTCCTGACAAAACGCAGCTTCCCTGGGCCGCTTACATTCCCCTGTTTTATGAAGCCAACCTCCTGAGTTCTTGGCCCTGCTCGGTGATTTTGCCCGTGGGTTTTCTGGGCCGGAAGCGGGTAGCAAGGACTGCGAGTTCGCAGGGCAGGTGGGAGTCCCCGCTAAGTGACGGACTGTCCCGCCCCGCAGACGACTTCAACCGCGTGATCCTCCCCATGAAGAGGGGCCAGGAGTACACAGACTACATCAACGCCTCCTTCATCGACGTGAGTGCCCGGCTGTCCTGTGCGAGGGCGGGGGTCCCCCCTCCGGACGCGGTTCACGGTTAACGCGCTCCCACGGGGAGGGGCGGACTGCCCCCGGAACCCACCCCATTCCGTTAGCAGAATGACCTGCTTCAAAAGAATGGATAACGAACTTTCGGTGACATCCTATTTTTTCATTCCGATTTTAATCGATAGTGATTTTCCGTTTACATCTCTGTCATGAAGCCGTTAGGGGTTGGCGCTTCTGTTTGCTTCTCTCTCGTGGTTTCTGGAACATGTTCCCCAAGGACAGTACGATTTGTGTTCAGAGCACACAGCCCCAGGCGGCCCTCACGCACGGGGTCGGCCCACTAGGGAAAACCTTCTCCAGGCTTCCGGGCCCAGAGCCAAGCCCCAGGGGCTCACGCACACATACACCCGCTGAGGAAATAGGTCAAGACACCCCCTCCATCTGGTCACCTGCCCCTCAGCACCCAGCGCCACCTCTGAGTGGGGAGCACGGGCTCCCCTTCGCTCACTGGCAGGCCCCTGGGAACACGCCTGGTGGCGCTGGTTCTGACACGTTTGCCTGTGTTAGGCTAAGTCAGAACGCTGGGCGTAGAGTGGGAGGAAGTGGGTTCAAATCTCGGCTCCTCCACTCGGGGCCCAAGTGGCCTTGGGCACAGTTTTCTCCTCTGCAAACAGAGATCCTGACACAGACCTCTCCCCCCCTCTGCAAGCGTGAGGGAGCCTGCTGGGGGCTGTGTGCTCTGAACACAAATCGTACTGTCCTTGGGGAACGTGTTCCAGAAACCACGAGAGAGAAGCAAACAGAAGCGCCAACCCCTAACGGCTTCATGACAGAGATGTAAACGGAAAATCACTATCGATTAAAATCGGAATGAAAAAATAGGACGTCACCGAAAGTTCGTTATCCATTCTTTTGAAGCAGGTCATTCTGCTAACGGAATGGTGTGGGTTCCGGAGGCAGTCCGCCCCTCCCCGTGGGAGCGCGTTAACCGTGAACCGCGTCCGGAGGGGGGACCCCCGCCCTCGCACAGGACAGCCGGGCACTCACGTCGATGAAGGAGGCGTTGATGTAGTCTGTGTACTCCTGGCCCCTCTTCATGGGGAGGATCACGCGGTTGAAGTCGTCTGCGGGGCGGGACAGTCCGTCACTTAGCGGGGACTCCCACCTGCCCTGCGAACTCGCAGTCCTTGCTACCCGCTTCCGGCCCAGAAAACCCACGGGCAAAATCACCGAGCAGGGCCAAGAACTCAGGAGGTTGGCTTCATAAAACAGGGGAATGTAAGCGGCCCAGGGAAGCTGCGTTTTGTCAGGAAAGTTCTGAAAACAATGCCATGTCCATTTTCTTTTGTCATGATTTGAGGTGATTTGTACCAACATATAAGTGTGACAAATGCTGTATTTAAGGCGAGTGGCCACCAGATGGGCAGCCCAGAGTACTGGGCAGGGGACGTCACAGCCCTGAAGACCCCAGGGTCAGAGGCTGACGCAGCTGTCTCACAGACAGTCCCTGTGCTTTCTACCTGTGTGCGGTCGCTGTGCCGGCGTCGCGAGCTTGAGCGCTCTGAGGGGTCTGGACGAGGCTCCCCCGCGCCCTCAGGCGGCTCCTCTCACCAGGTGGCCCCCATTCCTTGGCCCATGTCTCTTGGGTTGGCCTTTCCTTCCCTTCCCACTGAGCACGTCCCGCAGAGGCCCAACCCTGCTCACGGCACGCGGGTCCCACGGCTCCGAGGCCCTGCCAGGCCGGGTGGCCGTCGTTCCCCCAGGCCCTCAGCCAGGTCAGTGCCCGCCCCGCCTCCCAGGCCTGTCCTGGAAGGGCTCAGCTCTGTTCCTTCAGGTCCCGCTGCACGACCGGGGACAGGACCCCCCGCCCCTGTATAAACAGGGTGCCGAGCCTCCGTCCAGGCTTGGGGGAGGCAGGAAGGAGTTCGGAATCCAGAGGCCCCTGACTCATCCTGGGGCAATTCTCCCTGCTTCTGGGACGTGTCCGTCCGTCCCCCACCTCCAAGTCCTTGTCACAAGCTGTCTGTCGGACACACATGGGACTGTCTGGGTCACTCGTGGCTTCCCAGCACTGACAGGGCCCCCAGAGGGTGAGCCCAGAGGGTGCCCTGACCTTGACTCTGGTTTCCAGAGGTGGGTTAGTGAATTCTCAGGGACCGAAGCCACAGGGGGGCCGCCCCGCCCGCCCCGCCGCCCTGCCAGGCTGCCTTACACGGGATGATCTGGATGACTCTGGCCTTCTTCATGTTCGCCGGCAGGTTGCCTGTCCTCATGTTCTCCTTCATGATTCGGACATTGGTCAGTTTCTGCAGTCAAGGAGGACAGAGCCGGCCAGTGAAACGCCGCCACTCCCGAGCAAGCCCCCGCCTCCCGACACGGCCACCAGAGGCTGCATCTGCCCTATCTCCAGACGATTCCAGGGCTCGGGACACAGAATGTACGCGAGACACACCCGCTGGGCTGCCACGGTGCTCTGGGAGCCCCCAAGCTATCCCTCCCTCGCAGGTGACGGCCAGGCAGCTCCCCCCACCCTGGGGTCACTCCACACACGAAGCAGAAACAGCTCTGTCTGAAGGGCCGGCCGCTCTCCTCCTGAGCCCGTGGGCACTGACCCTGAACTCCTCCTCCAGGCCGATCTTGTCAAAGCGGGCTGCGCTGCCCTGCAGTGTCTGCAGGTGTCTTTCCAGGGAGGACACGTCCAGCTCGGTGTCCCCGTAGAGGTAGTGCTCCAGCAAGGCTTGGTAAATAAATGAGTACTGCATCTGTGGAGACGGGGCCATTAATGGCGACAGTTTACGGCCCAGAGTGAAGGTCCCCTGAGCCCACGCCACTGAGAGGACACCCCCCAGGCACCCTCCCCCCCCACCACACCAGGGCGAGCAGGGTCTGGCCCGTGGAGCCACCAGGGGTCGCTACTCACATCCGTCTGGACCATCTGGGGACGCTGGTTGCGGATTCTCGACACGAACTCGAAGACGTCCACCTTCTGCTCGGCGTGCATCATGTCCACCATGGCGTCGATGACGATGAAGGTGCCCGTCCGGCCCACTCCCGCGCTTCAGGGACAAAGAAAGATGCCAAGTCCTGCGGTGAGTCACATTTCCCCGAGGCAAATGACACGCCCACACAGGCACACCAGGACAGGGGGACACGCCAGCCCCTAGCAGACACCTCGCCACTTACAGCAACCCTTTTTTTTTTTTTTTTGGTAAATAAAGAGCAAATTGATTGTGAGGCCACCAGAGGGCGCCCCAATCTTAGTACAATGATCTCGAATGGTTCCTCTAACAACTAGAAACTGGCAAAGGCAGATGGAAAAGGGGTTACTTATACGGGAATACAAAACAAAAAGTAACGAACTAACTAACTAAACAAAACACACAAAAACGGGCTCACACATACAGACAACTTAGTGGTGGTTACAGATGGGAGGATGAGGGGGTGAAGGGGTCGAACCTACGGTGACGAAGACCAGACTTCCGCTCCCGTGTACCTGAAAACTACGTGTCACTGATCACTGTTATCCCGACGCACTTAATTTTAAAAAAGAGCTGTGGTCAGCCTTCTGTGAAGTTGTACAGATTTTTCCTCTATTACCAAATGTTATCGCTTGTATAATGAGACTTTTTAAAAAAGCGTCGCACTAGATAATAGCTTTTCCGGGTTCTTCATAATAAGAAAAGAGGCACAGCAGGCCGGGTCCTGCGTCAAGGTCACGCCACGGGAGGGATGAGCCGGCTCCCGCTGCGTCCTGCCCTCGGCCCCCCGCCCTGCGTCCTGCCCTCAGCCCACTGCCCTGCGTCCTGCCCTCAGCCCTGAAGCGGTGTGTCTCTAGCTTACGTGCCCGCTGAGCGGTCACCTCCCTGGGGAATCTGTCCGGATCAGATTCCTGGTGGCCCGCCTCTCTGCGCAGCTCCCGCAGGAACTGCACAAGCCAGAACTGGCCGCCCCCTCCAGCCCCTGCAGCTCTGACCTCTTGTGAGAAAGGGAAGTGACCTTTTGAACGGAAGGCTCACGACTTATCGAATGAAGCCCCCAACTGTCCCCTTTGGTGTGTGTCTGTGGCTCTTTTCAGCCAGCCCCCCATGTGGTGCTGGGGACAGGAAGCAGAGAGTCCCTGGCTGGCCTCACACTCTGCTCTCACGGTGGGGGTGGGGGGCAGAGCAGATGACACTCGAGAGGCCCTCTGAGGGGTCTTAGCTTTTCACAGGTTTAGAGAAAATCACCAGGTGCAGACAGGTGAAGACGCTCTGCCCAGCAGGTGTGTGGAGGCGCCTGAACAGAACCAACTGGAAGGTTGTGTGTGTGGGGGTCACATGGCAGCAGGGACTGGACCGCGTTGGGCCCCCGTGAAGAGCCCGAGGCCAGGCGGTCTCCCCTGCAGGCCCGTCAAAACCTGCTTTTCCACAGCCAAGGGATGAGCACAGTGTCAGCCGCCACTGACCCAGACACAGGACCCTCCCAGGTTTCCTGTGCGTCTCGGACAAGGGCCCGAGCCCGAGGGGGCGGCCTGGCACACGCCCCGGTGTCCGGGACGCCTGGCGGCATGGCTCGCCCAGCTATGTGCTTCCCCACCCGGGGTGCACCCCGCCCCCCCAGCCCCCCACGCTCTTCCAGAAAGACCTGGGGCTCCTGGCGGGAGCGTGGTCTCCACCTCTGTTCCTGGGGCTGACCTGAGGGCCCCCAGGGGTGATGAAGGGGAGGCCAAAGAGACCCGTCGGAGCTCACTGTCATCGCCAACCCTGGCCTCTCGGCTCTTGTCTGTTTTACATATTGGGGTTCCCCTCGTGTGCCATTGACGAAAGGGCTCCGCTCCCACGATGTGCATGAGGCGGGGGTGCTGGCCGTCCCTCCAGCCATGACCCTGAGACAGCCTCGGGCTGCCACTGCGGCTCCTGTTCACAGTGGGCGGGGCGCGTTCGCAGCACCTGCCTTCCCCTCTGCACCCCCCATGCCTGTCGACTGGCCATTTCCCCAAAGCAGCCCAGCCCCCCCACGTGGCTGGCCCCGGAGGCCGGACGCACCTGCAGTGGACCACGATGGGCCCGGCGTGCACAGGGTTGAGCGTTTTCACCTTCTTCAGGAACTTGAGCATCCCAATGGGGGTGAAGGGCACCCCGAAGTCGGGCCAGCTGGTGAAGTGCAGCTGAGACACAAGCCGTGGGGCTTTGCAGCCGTCAGGGAGCTGCTGCCGGGACACGGAGGTGTGAGCGGGGGCCGCCCCTGCCCCGCCATCTCCCTGGGCAGCCGGGGTCACGCGTGCGGGGCGGGGCCCATCGACAGCAGCAGGACGCCCTTCATGAAAGAGGCCGATGCTGATGCTTGCTGCCAGCTCTGGACACGCACCGCGCTGCGTGGGGGACCAAGTCGGGGGGGCTCCGGGCTGACAGGCACGTCTGTCAAGCTGGCCTAGGACTCGCGAACCTCACTGGTAAGCGGGGTGGCCGCCTCTCTTTGCCTGTGGTCCTGTGTGCCAACGGCACACCATTTCCCTCCCCAAAGTGTCTTAATTTGGGGGGAAAAGATGGTGGTATTAGCCTGCTTACAGGAGACTCCCCGGAGTCTTCCTCAGTTTTTGTTACCCCGAGTTTGGTCCCCTGCTCCAGAACACAGAAGGTTCTACAGTGTATGTGTGTGTGTTCGTGCGTGTGTGTCTGTGAGCGTGTGCCCGTGTGCATGTATGTGTGGGTGTGTGTATGCGTGTGTGCATGTATGTGCATGTGAGGTGCACGTGTGTGTACGTGCGTGTCCGTGTGGGTGTGGGTCTGGGAGGAAGGCAAGCAGAGTCAGCCAGAATGACAAAGTTCATCCTTTCCTCTTTTTCACTGTGGCTTCTAGAAACTTCAGATTCATGTTTTGCAACCTAACTCCCACAGTCACTCTACCTTTGATTCCTGATAACATGCCTTTCTGTTTCTGTAACTTTTTTCCTTAAACGTCTTGCGTCTCAACCTCATCTGCCTTGTGCACTGGCATCTTCGCGGAGGGAGGACCGCCTTAAAACCTTTCGGGGGAGAACTCGCGGGAAGCGAGTGTGAAAAGTAAGGAGGAAGTTTCAGACATAATTGTGAAACTGTTACAATTCTGCCTCGTGATCTCAGTGTGTGACGTGGCACTGTGCTGCTGAGGAGGCGGCCCCCAAGCCCGAACCCCTCTGCCTGACTCACTTCCTCCGCCCGGAACGGTCACTGGGAGCCAGGAGCGCCCAGTGGTGCCTGGGGACGCTCGTGCACCTGCCCCTCGTCCTCGGTACACTCAGCCCCGTCCCCGTCCAGCAGCCCCCGGCCTCGGTCCCCACTCAGCAAGAGCCGCCACGGCGCCGGGGTGGGGGCGGGCAAAGCTGTTCGTGTGACGCACGAGGACGAGCGTCCGCTCTGGACGCCCCGCTCCCCGGACCTGCCTTCCAGAAGTCGGTCACCAAAGCACTTACCGCCTGGATGCAGAACTTGCGGACGGTGTAGTCCACGAGGACCACGCAGTCCTCCACGCACACCCGGACGCTCCCGTACGTCCAGCAGCCCTGGTCCGGCCAGTATTGGTAGCACTTCTCCTGCACGGAATAAGCGAACGGGAACAGCAGGTCTGTGGGCGCCGGTCACCGCCCCGCCCGCCGTCGACATGGGCCTCGCCCATGCCGGGCCCCGGGCTCGTGGGTCCCTGAGCCGCGAAAGAGCACGGAAAAGTGTGTCCTTATCGATGGGGACACCGAGGCCACACCCCTGGTCGAGGGCTGCCTGGAGCCGGTATCCGGGGCTCTTTCTGAGTTCGACACCCACGATGTCACACGCAGTCATCCAGTCACTGTCCCCAGAAGTAGAGTGAACTGCCTCGCTGGCCCCGCAGAGCAGGGCGCCTGTCCCAAAGTGGCCAGGGCTCCCACCGGGCTCAACAGGTGGCTCGGACCTGCTCTGCTCACTGGGCACAATTTCATCTGGGTCGCGCCTGCTCTCAGTGGACAGCAATGAACCAGGGGGTGACGTCACCTTCCCGCTGTCCTCTGACAAGGGCGGCACATGGCGAGCGGCCACCTTCTGGGCCTTCCGTCCCTCGGAACTCTGAAGGCCCCCCACGAGCTCCCGGGAGAGGACACCAGGGCGCCTCAGCCAGTCCTCCTGGGCACGGGGGATGCGGGCGCGTGAGGACGCACCACGTGGGGGAGGTCCACTCCGCCGAGGTCTCGGGGACTCAGCAGCCTCCTTGGCACCCGACGGGCATCTCGGAAAGGGGCCAAGTCGGGAGAATTTCTAATCTTACAAAACAAACTGTGTCTTGGTGTTTACCGGAGCCCTCGCCCTAGGCCCTGACCCTGGGTGTCTCTGAAGGGGCCCTCAAAGGCCCCGAAAGGCTCACGCTCAGGGACCCGAGGCTGTTTCTGTGGCGCCCCCAGGGCCAGGAGCTGGATGTTTTCATGCCCGGGGCCTCCTCGTCCCCACAGCAGACTCCGTCCCTCCCTCCCCGTCAGATCATGAGACCACAAAGCAGCTGCGTTTCACAAGGTTCGGCCAGGATGTTGATGCCGGGGGAGCCGCAGCAGAAGGGCGGGCAGGGACGAAAAGGGAACTCTCTTGGGAAATGATTTCATGTGAAACAGTGAAGATCGAGGCACAGAAGCAGGCCCACTCTGAGTCACAGAAATGGAACAATCCAGTCAGAGGCTTCAGGGTGATATCACTGAGAAAATGTCAAGTAACGTAGCAACAGAGTGAGGGCGGGGGAGGTGGGGGCGTTCTCGGGGGCCCCCGCTTCTGGGGAGATCTTACTGTGTTTCATGTGTGTAAATGCCCTCCACCTTCAGGGTGGTCGAGGCGGGTGGCCAGTCCCAGGGGGCCCGGGGCTCCTGGACACCCCCTCTCCTCGGGCAGGGCCCTGCCACAGCACCTGCTCAGGGAGCAGGGCCCTTCTGTGAAGCGTCTGTCCCTGCCTGTCTGTCTCAGCCCCCTCTAGTAGCTCTGTCCAGCAAGACAGGGTGGCCAGGGCAGGAACCACAAGAAGGCCGGCCCTCCGCGGCCTGTCCCAACTCCCTGGGAGGGAAAACAAAACCCCGCCCCCGCCCTACCACAACCGGAAGTGGAGGTTGGAGGCTATTTCCTGCGTGGTTGGTGACAGTGGCGCTGGGGGCGGGCGCTGCTTCGAGCCTCAGGCCGGGGCTGCCTGCCTCCGCCTTCCACCCCGCCCGAGTTCCCCAGGGCCTGAAATTTCCACCTCAAAGGGCGTCCCTTCTCCTGAACCCCAGTGGAGCCGCCTGAGCCTCCCTGGGGATGGCCAGCAGTCCCAAGTCAGGGGGTGACAGAGAGCAGAGGCCGAGAGCAGCACCTCGCAGGCCCTGGCCCGGCCCAGGACATGGCAGGCCCTGGGCAGAGGGGGCAGGATCACTGTGTCCCACTCCCGCCAAGCTGGGCCTTCCCCTCGGTCTGCTCTGGCCCTCAGGATAGAACACGCTAGAACAGTCTCCCTACCTCTAATAAGTCTCCCTCTAGCTCCCAATTCTTCCTTCATTCTGGAGAATGAACTCATTTCCTAAAACTCAGGCCCCATGCCCACCCTGTCTCGGCCCCTGGGCTCCCGAGCCTAGCTCCTTGATGCCTTTGCGGCTGTCCTGCCCCCGGCGTGGGCACCTCGGGGCCCAGCAGGTTCTCTGTTCCCTGAGCGCATGGCCCTGCCCATCGCTGCTGCTCTGGCTGGATTTGGTAAAATTCCCCCAGTCTCGAAGACCCGGCCCCACTATCACCTGCAACCGAGTACCCATCCCCGTGTCCTGGACAGGACCCGAGGGGGTGCTGTTCCGCCTCTGGACCCCTGCTTTCACACCTCGGAGATGCCGTGTTCAGGCGTATGCCACAGGGTCTGTGCCCCTTCAGCCTAAGTGAAGGCCTAATCCATGCAAACACCTCTGCATGTCTACACCCAGGGCCCAGCCCAGGGCCAGGCTGCGCTGGGGGCCGGGGGCTCATCCCTTTTGGACCACTGTCCCCTTCACTCTCCATATTTTTTGTGTCACCTGCTGACATGTCTACGTTTGTCTGCTTTCTGTTTGCTGCAGGCCCCTCCCAGGGCAATGTAAATTGCGTGAGGAGGCTTTGCTTCTGGCGGCTGCATACGCCCCTGCCGGGGAGAATGCCTGTCCAGGAGGCAGATGCCACTTCATCTGTCACATGGAGAACTTGAATCTGTTTAAGTTTTCTCCTTCATAGAGGCTTCAAGTTCTTATAATGCACATTACTTTCCGAATTAGAAATAGCCGATTAAATATATCAGAAGGACAAGTCCTCATTTGTTTAGTATATCTTAGTTTTCAAATGTGTTTCTCTAGTCTGGATAAATAGGCAGGAAGCCATTTGTCTTCATAGTCAGAGGTCCGCTGCGTTGTATGCTCAATACACTAAGAAAATCTAAATTCTAGAATCCGCTGCCCCATCATGGAGTCAGGGCTGCCAAGGCAGTGGTCCAGAGCAGCAGAGCTATGGGAACTCAGAGATTTTGTTTCAAGAGAAAACTGCTGCGGGCCAAGGGGTGGTGACTTTCTTTCTTTCTTTCTTTCTTTCTTTTTTTTTCCCTGCAGTGATAAGGGGGGAGGAAGTGGTAAGCACCCTCCCCGCCTCCACCCCCAGCGACAGCTGCAAAACGTAAAGTCCTCCCAGCCCAGTCCGGCCCTCACCTCCTTTCTCTCTTTCAGGTTCGTCAACATGACGATGGTGGCGGACTTCTGCTCCCAGACCATTCTCCAGAAGTCATTAACCGTCTCCTGCTTAGGGCCTGTAAGTGGAAGATGACCCCAAAGTCAAATGCAAGCACAAGGAGAAGTCACTGCAGGCCCCAGCCCCTGGCACCCCGACCCTGGGACACTGTTCTCCAGCTTTGCTGAGGCACAAGAGGGCTGGCGGTCAAGGTCATGCCCTACAGAATTCCAGAACCCACGGGGCTGGGAGGGACCAGTCGGTCGCCAGCCTCCACCTCTTTCTGCCACACTTCCGGATAACCCTGGGGGAGCAGGGACACTAGGGACCTCAAGGAGCTGAATAACTGACCCCAGATGGGTTCCAGTCATAGGCAACAACGGGTATTCAGATGGGAGGTGGGTAGAAAGCAGGCGGGCTCTCTGACGGCCTCAGAATGGCGACCCGGAAGCGCTGAATCAGAGTGGACTGTGGTGTGTGTGTGTGTGTGTGTGTGCGCGCGTGCGCGCGTGTGGTGGGGGTGCAGAGGGAGGCCCTCCGCGTCTCGCCCTTTTCCTTCCTGAGCATCTCATCTGTCAGCAGCCCACCGAGCTGAGGGCTGAAGTCCCTGGGGAAGGGGAATCTGAACAAAGGATAAAGTGTCCCTGGAACAAAGTCCTCTGCCCTTTGCCCCCTTTCCAGCCTGAATGCAGAGACAGTGCCCGGAGGTGCAGCAGCCATCTCGTGGCCCTGAGTGACAGGCTAAAGAGGGTGGGGCAGGACCATGAAGAGGTCCCTGTCCCTCGAGCAGCTGCCCCGCCCTGGGCTGGCCTCATGACAGAGAAAAGGACTTTGGTCTGTGTCAGGCTTCCTGGCACCTAGAGCTGGGCACATCCCTGCTGTCGTGTGCGTGTGTGTGGCGGGGGCAGGGGGTGGGCGGAATCAAGCTCCCAGGTGACTCTGATTACACTGGATCGGGGACCGTCTTGCCCAGGGGAGAGGAAGTCGGGGAACCAGTGTGAGCCCCCTCCTGGACCAACAGCTGCCCTTGGGGGCGGGATGCCTCCGGAAGGAAAGTTCTCACAAGTGCAAAGTGGGTCGTGGGCCAGGTTAAGGACTAAAGCATCCTCTAGCTACAGACACCCCGTAGGCTCCATCTCTGTCTGCCCTGACAGGGTGGGGGCAATACACCCTCGGGGGACCCGACTCCTCTGCTCTCAGGGGGCCCCTTTTGTAGGGAGAGTGCATCGCAAACTAACGCGCAGTGGCCAGGGCCTGCGGGCCGAAACGCAGATCCAGCACGGCGGGTCCGGCGGGGCCCGAGTGCCTGCATTTCTCACTACGTGGGAGGTGACCCTCCCGGGCAGCGGAGCGACTGTGAGTAGGGAGCATTGCAGTAGGGTGAGGAATCAGCATCTGCGAGTGGGGTCCCAAGGCTCTATGACATTCGTGGCACCTTTCGTCCCGTGTGCACAGACCGGAATCGGGCCACGCGCGTGTAACAGTGCACATGGACACGCACATGCACACAGAGCTGGTATCCTCAGTACAGGAAGCAAGAGGCACCCACGTCATCTCACCAAAATCGTGTTCAGAAAGTAACAATGAAAAGCTCACCTTGAGCTGCTATGAATTTATTCTTCTCCTTGTAACCCTAGAAAAACAAAATCAGATGGATAATTTTTCAGGATCATTTTTGCAGAAAAGACTTTGTGATCATTGTTAGAGAGTAATACACATTCATCATGAAAAATTTGAAAAACAAAAAAAAGTAAGAAAATGCAGCAGCGACCTCGGAATAACAAATGCTATTTTCGTATGTTCCCCTCTAGCCTTACATTCTGTGACTACTTCCCGAGACACACACGGGCAGCCACACAGACATTTACATATATCTACCTTGTATATACGCACAAATTCTTACGCTTTATGATAATTTTGTAATTCATATTAAAATATATTTTAAGGTTCAATTAAAATGGATTCTTAATAATCCATTGCATGGGATTTTACGCCTGGACCCTCCTGCTCTATTTTGTCAGTGATATAAATAATGCTGTAATGAACATCCTTGGTGCTTATCTCTGTTTCTTGAAAATGAATCCCAGGACACGGATGCTAATGCAAAAGGCGTGGGTGCTTCCACGCTCTCTGTGGTGTGGTCAAGCCACCCAGGAAGGCTGTGACAGTTTACTTCCTGGACCCAGAGAAGAAAATGCCCACCAGTCACGATTCTCTCAAAACCCGGGGGTCCAGGTGTGCGTGTTGGGCCGGGGAAGGGCAGACCTACGTCTATGTACGAAGCGTTGATGTAGTCTGAACAGGGGACTCCATCCACTTGGCTCAAAATCACTCTGGAATGATCGTCTATAAAGAAACAAAAACAGACCTATGATGAGAGAAGGGATCACGTCTGCCCTCGTTTCTTCCAGCTGCAGAGTTAATCGTGACAAAGGACACGACCAGGTCCTCCGCGGTGATCAGGGAGGGCGGGGTCAGAGGTGAGGAGCTTGAAGGCCAGGAGCGGGCACCACACAGGAACGGGGCAGCAGGTGTGCGACCCCACAGTGCAACGACCAAATTCTCTGATCCTGCGTAGGGTCACTGGGAGGACTGTCTGTCAAGGTCACTGGGAGGACTCTCTGTCAGGGTCACTGGGAGGACTCTCTGTCAGGGTCACTGGGAGGACCGTTGGGGTCACTGTCTTGTGCTTTCCAGGGAGAGGGCTACTATACCGCTGCACAAGGGGACATCCGGGTCTGGGGTTCGGGACTCCAGACCCCAATTCTCATCCTCCGGGTCTGGCCCAGAGAGGAAGGCAAGCGGGGCCCACACAGACCCAGACTTGACATACGACTGCCCGGAAGATACGGGGGAGCACTCTGCGTGAGTGTGTCAGGCTGCCGTGTGTGTGTTCCTGGGGCGCGTGTGTACACACACGCTGGGGAGGTTTCCAGCAAGGCCCCATTATGACTTTTGTGGGTCCTTGTCACTTCTGCCTTCACGGGCTCCTTCCTCCGTAAAGAAATATTACACCTTTTATTTTATAAATGTGTTAGTAGTTCATACAAAGATGAATGGAAACCCCATGAGATGATCACATATTTTCTCCTGCATTTAAAAGAAATGAGACGTTTCATGGGCCACGGGGAGCGCTGTGTCCGGCCCTGGGTCCCGGCTGGTGTGCGAGCGGCCGGCCTCCCCCAGAGAATCAACACGAAGGTGCCCAGACTCAGCCTGGTGCCCAGGGCAGAGCTGCCTGAGGTTATTAAGCCTGTGCTGGGCACAGCACTGGGCACGGAGCTCGGTACTTTGTAAGTATTTAATTATTGAATAATTCTGTGTCCTTGTCCCTGCTTTGTCCCCCCCCTCGTCCCCACAGGACTGGAGCTAACTGGGGAGGGTGCCCATGTGGGATGAAGACTCTGGTCCTGGCTGTGTCTCCCGTCTCCCTGGAAGTGGCTGTGGCCTCAGACACCCACGGTCTCGGCTTCCTGTCACTGGGCTAGGGCTGTCCTGCTGCTTGCAAAGGACGGGCCACTGCAGGCCTCAGGGACAGTCACGGCCTGTACGGGGTGGTCAGGACGTTAAAGCCCAAACTCACGTTCTTGGCCGTGAGACCCTCTGGCTCGGGGGCTGATGGTTCTGAGGCGGGAACAGCTTTGGCAGCCGGTTGAAAATAAACTAGAATTTACGCTTTGAGGGCGGCTATAGAAAGCCAGGGCTGAAAAATAGACTTCTGGTTAGATTTAGAATCTCGCAGTTTCTAAGCACTTCCTGTCTTTTTATTCCAAAAAGTCACACTTCACTTTCAAAACATTATTTCCTAAATTTATCAGCTGTTGGCATTTTTTCCAGAAAAGAGGATGTTTCTCGCCATAGGCCAAGGAGTCTTTCCATGACCTGGCCTCTCGGATACAGTAGGCAGCTTTCTCGGTTCTGTCCTCAGAGCCACATCCAGGACTGGGACCCGCCCGCACCCCGCCCCCTCCCAGGGCATCTTGTGAATCTGGTGAACTTATAGCCAGCTGGGCTTGGGCCAAGTGGGGGAGGCCAGAAGGTGCTCAGGGCTGGGGACTGGGGCCCCTTGCCCTGCCTGCTGGCCCTAAGCCCACACTAAGAGCGTGGTCTCACACCCCCTGGGGACAGGGGAGCGGGCCGGAGTCCCCTGTACAGTGTTCCGTGGCCCAGCCCACTCCTGTGCCAGGTCATCAGCTGGGCCCCTGTGTGTCTGCGGCCAACTGCTCAGTTTAATCAGACAGCCCTGTCATTTACCCTACATGTCCTGCTGACGTCCAGTGTCGGATGCCACCCAGTTGGCCATCTCCAGGTCACACCCCGAGTGTCTCCATGCCACCATTCCGTAAACCCCATGTCCCACCCATGTGAAGCGTGTCACGTCAGAGTCCCCTGGCCCTTGATGACTGCCACCACCCTCAGTTTCCTTCGGTGCAGCACTCCTGGGCCAAAGGGGTGAGGAGCAGGGCCCTCACCTCAGGGAGGCCGGAAAGGCCTGTTCTGCCCATCACGCATGCTCGTGGACAGGCCTGCCTCGTTCTGCAGTTGGGAATGCAGCTTGGACAAGACACGCGGGAGGCCTATGTGGCCCTTCCCAGCCGGTGACTCTCAGTGGGGACGGTGCCCCATCCTGGGCCCTCACACCTGGGGCGGTGCAGGTAATTCCCACACCTGGCCGTTAATCCCACTCCCATTTCTTTTAATTAACCACGTCTCCCTCGGAGGATGAAGGGTTTAGTGTCTAAGACACTAGGACCTAGCAGGTGCTTGGCCCCGAGTGTCTTCCACGCATGCGCCTCGCAGACCGGTGTGTGGATTACTCTGATTAATTAGGCCAAGTATACTAACGATAGCTGCTCATTTCGAAATGTCTCCATCTTAATTTGACACAATCGTTGCGCAGACCCCAAACCTCCTGCCACGCTCTCCTCTCCTCTGAGCTGCTCCGGCCATGTCACTCGCCTCCTCCCTGTCTCGGAGCTCCCACCCCCCGTCTAGCGGCAAATCCTCCCAGCGCGATCGTCTGGGCCCGTCCAAGCCTAACCCGGCTCCGAGCCACCGCCAGCCCAGCTGCATGACCACGGCAGCTGTGGCCCCTCTGCAAACACGCGCAGGATGAGAAAGCGTTAGGCCCGGGCTGTGCAAAGCCACCTGTGAGTCCCAGGCATGTCAAAGGGAAAGAACTGCTCCTACCAAGGGCTGCAAATCCAGAGACTGGAGCTGCCCTCACCTACGGAGCAGGTGGATGCAACTCTAACCCCGAAACGTGACCGAGAGCCAACACGCCGAGGCCGTCACACAGGCTGGCTCACTCCCTGCAGCGGAGGCACGGCCTGGGAAGAGAGGTCCCTTGGAATGGGGGCGGGCCTCGGGGCCAGAGCTCACCCCTGAATTTCAGGCTGCCATATTGTTAGCCTGATGAGCAAAGCCGGCAGGTGGGGCCCAGGCCAGGAGAAGGACGTCACATTCGTCCCAGGCCACGAGGCTGGCTGTGAATGCTGCCCGCCCAGGGCCACCCGGACAGATCTGTCAGCTTCCTGCCCTGCCCCCTCCCTGGATCCCACGCTCGCTAGCCCACGGCACCCGCAGCTGTTGGGTTGAAAACTGGGTTGGTTCTAAGTCTCCCCACAACCTACCAAAGCCATACAGGTTTCTTATTTGTCATTTCTGTCCCTGACCCTGGGGACTAGATGCTGGTGCCTAAGGCCGCTGAGTCTGAGAGCCGGAGACACTCAGGGCCGCCAGCTGCCCCAGGTCAGGGCTCAGGACAGGACCCGACAGGAGGGGCCCTGCCAGCTGATGCAGGTGGCCCCCTCTCGGCCTCAGGCAGCCCAGGTCTCAACGTTGGAGCACAGGCTTAGCAGCCAGACAGGCTGCCTGAGTCCATGAGTGATAGGTGCCTCGACGCCCAGGTGTGAGCGCCTCTGTCCTCTGGAGCTGACCTGGGCCCCACCTCCTGGTGCGGGAGCCTCACGCTGCCCACCGGGACCGGCACCGGCACCGGCACCGGGAGCCGCAAGGGCATGCGGGCTAGTCAAACACCACTGATGACGCGAAAAAGTAAAATCTTACTGGGAAGGATGTTGGGATATCTGTTTTTCTCTCTGTTTTCTTCTTTATTGGCCTGTTCGAAAGCTCCTTGTATGTGTCCAGATGGCAAAGACTGGAAGAAAAGGCAGAGTTAGCACTAAACGCGACGAATCACAGCACCGTTTCGCGTCAGCTTCCCGGAAACAGGTCCTCCCGTCCAGCCCGCCTCTCGCCTCCGCCCTCCCGTCCATCACCTGCCCCTGCCTCAGAGGCTATGCCAGGCCCTGGGCAGAGATGTGAAGGAGACACAGGCCCATATTCTCTCAGGTGCTCTGTCTGGCAGGGACGACTGGGGTGTGGACCAGATGATGACCCCATAGCTGGACCCTATGCTGCATGAAGGCAGGGGCTGGCCTGTGCATCGCCACAAAATCCCCAGGACCCACGGGTCCTGGCCCAGAGCACATGCTGCACGGTAAGGACTGATGGACACACAGCTATGAACCGGGAGAGCGGGGAGCAGGGACTCGAGTGCAGAGGGCTTCGTGAGGGGCGCCACGACGCGCGGAACGACGGGAAAGCCCTTCACGGCGTCCTCACCTTGCTTGGGACTCGGCGTGTTCTGTGGGCCAGCGGTACAGGCACCGCTGGGGCTGGCCGAAGGCGCCGACCCGCATCAGCAACCCGTGCGGAAAGGCCCCCGGGACGTTCATTTGAGAAGCACCCGATCCCCGCTCTGCCTCGGGCGAGGAAGCCGAGGGGTGGGAGCACCCATCACGGATTTGGGGGGCGAGGCCGTGAGGCCGGGCGTCCTCACTTCTGGCCCTTTCCTCTGCCTGGGGCCCCTCTGATTCCTACAGCCCCGGCGGCCCCGCGTTGGCTGGCTGCCGGAACCCCCACCACGCTCAGAGGACCTCTTCCCAGCATGCAATGGGAAAGAGCCTCGCAAACCCCAAACCGCTTCCTTTGATGTTCCACCATCGGCTGGACCAGGGGCCACTGGAACGCGGGTGATTCGTGTTAATACTTTCCAAGCATTTGTGACGCACCAGGCACCGTGGGAGGGGACGGTCACCTGCCTGGCCTTCCCAACCCACCTATCATTAGGTGATACCGGAACAGGGCTGCTTTGTACAGATGAGGAAGCTGAACGCGAGTCAGTTCCAGGTTTGTCCAGTCTCCTGGGTAGCAACAGCAGACATGGCATGGGAGCCTGCGGTCTGGCCGGAGCTGGGGAAAACTGGGGTTCCATGTGCCCCCTGTAAGGCCCAGGGGAACGGGCAGGGCTCACAGCATAGCCTCGGGCCAAAGCTGAGGCTCTGAGTGGCTGGGGCCGCCCTGCGCCGGGTCACAGACCCAGCCCCTGCCAGCTGAGTCTTCTCTTTCCTGTTTTGGGGTGACCGAACCCAATGTCCAGAGGCGGGGGATAGAGGGCAGGCTGGTGGGCGCCTGCGCAAGGCCGATGGGCAGCTCCCCACCACCCCAGCTCCTGCTCTGCCTGGAGCTCTTGGTTGTTCGTCAGAGCTGTCTTAGCACTGACCTTGACCTAACCTCCACATGAAATCTGTGGCCACATTCCAGAGCCTTCTGTTTCTACACCCAGAAGCTTTTTGGACCCCAGCACTGAAAATAAAAATGAGGTGTGACAATGGCAGTGTGTGACGTCACGCATTCGTCGAAACCCCCAGAACATGCGACACTGGGACCCTGACTCGGCTTCCGTTAGTAAGAACAGGTCAGTGTCGGCTCATCAACTGGAACGAATCAATATATTGGTCCGAAGGTTGGAACAAACATAGCCCACGAATGCAGAATGTCAACGGTCAGGGAACTGTGTGCAAGGGGAACTCGGTACCTCCTGCCCAATTGTTCTGTAACCCTAAAACTGCTCTAAAAAAATAGTCTCTGAAAAATGATAAAACTGAAAAAAACAAAACAGAACAAAAAAGCTCGAGAAGCCTCCCTGTCCCTCGTAAGGGGAGGCGGCGGCAGTGGGTGGCTGGAGGGGCCGGAGGGGTGAGGATGGGCCTGGCTCTGAGTGGCCCCGGCGTCTGCCCGGGATGGAGATGGAGTGACAGTCCTGGCTCTCTGGGCGGCACAGAGGGTCACTCGGGGTGGCAGAGACAGAGCGCTCTGTGCAGCGAACCTGCATCAGGATTCCAAGTGCCCGGGGTGGCCTAGCACTTCCTCCTGCCACCTGCCACCCACACCGCCCATCTCCCGCTGCAGAGATGGCACAGAAAATGCGAGAGGGCGGCGGAGCGCCTCACCGGGGCCGGGTCACCCTGCGGCCGGTCAGGGACTCCCGTGATTAACTGTCCGATCACGCCCCTGGCTGGAGAGGGTTTGTTTGTTTGGTCGGGGTGTGATTTCATTTCCGTGAGTGTGCACGTGAGCCAGTGTGTGTTTGCAGAGCTGGGCAGGCACCCGACGTGAGCTGCTCCAGCGAGCTCGGGGGCGCGATTCTGGCTGTGTGCGCCTGGTGCTGGGACCTCTCCTGGTGGCGCCTCCCCTGCACGGGCCCACGACACTGTGGCTGGCTCAGGCCCTGGCACCTGCTGGGACAGAGGCTCTCGGAGGAAGCCGACTGGAGAGAGGGTTTTCCTGGCCCAGATGGCGCTCACTTGGGGCTGGGACACGCCTGGCCAGGACAGTGTTCTGCCATCGCGGGGTGGAGACGAGGGACTGGACAGTCACAGAAGTCACCCTACGAAGGGTGGCAGCTCCAGACACCTCTCGGTGCACTAGACCCAGCTGGGCACACACCCCGCCTCGTTTACAGGCTTCGTGTGACAGTCCTATGGGGCAGGGAGCACCCTCGTGTCACCGAGGACACCGAGGCAGGGATTCAGTAAGCTGCCCCAGCCCTCCGGGCCGGTAGGTGGCAGAGGTGAGATAAGTGCCCGACCCTCCTCGCCCCGATCAAGTTCATCTCAACTCCGATCTGCAATACGCAAATGTCCAAACTCATCTGGATCCACGACTCTGAGACCCAGACCCATCTGGCCCCCTTCACGGCTTCTGGGGAAGGAGCCCAGAGCAACGGGGGGAGAAAGGGAGGGAAGGGGGGCGAGAGAGCCCACCGTGAGCGCGGCCGTCTGGGCGGCCGAGGGGCTGGTGCTGGCGGCCCCGATGCCTTCTGCGGAGGGACCTGGACGGCGCGGCTCAGGGTGTCTTAGGCCGCCCCTCACTCGAGAGAGGAGCAAACTGGGGTCCACGGGGTAACAGGCGGCTTCTCCAGGCTCCCCCGGCGCCACACTTCTGCCCGCCCTCACCGGGTGGAGGGCTCCGGGGGGCAGCTCAGTGGGCTGCTTGGCGGCAGGGCCGGGACAGTGAGGCTCCTACCCTGGGTGCGAAATTTAAAGGGGCCCCAGAAAACTCAGGAATCGAGATAAAATAACATTCAAATGCAACATTATAATGTCGAAATTAATGCAAAAAAAAAAAAATCCTCGATGACCCAAATACCAAATTTTTAAGTAATGACACCATCAGTAGTGGTATAGGGACAAACCACGTGGGAGCCTCAGGCAACAGGAAAAATCAGTCAGAGCGAGCCTGTCATGGCTCACAGGTGTGCTATTTTGTTCTTCGTGGATTGTTTGCATTAATTTTGATATTTTTAAACATCGTATTACTTATCCTGACGACT
The DNA here is from genome assembly GCF_902729225.1 of Pteropus medius. Lineage (NCBI taxonomy): Eukaryota > Metazoa > Chordata > Mammalia > Chiroptera > Pteropodidae > Pteropus > Pteropus medius. Next base: position 3,012,922 of record NW_024349802.1, read on the forward strand.
GCATGTTTTGGTGGCTCCTTAAATTCTGCTCCTGGGGCAAGGACGTCACCTGTCTGGCCTTGCCTGGGCCCCCTGCAGAGCTGAACTGCCCACACCTGAGATGGTGGCAGAGCCGGCGGGTTCTGACTCAGAGCCCTAAGCGCGTCTCAACTTGGAGAAACGCAAGGACAAGGGGACACGGGACGAGAAGGGAGGACAGTGTCGTCACTACAGACTCGCAGAGTTATTTCGAGAATGAAGAATTAACTTTCTCGTCAGGCTGAGAGATTGCAAAAACAATACCGCTTGGAGCTGTCTTGCACTATGACCTAATTTCTCCGAAAAGGGGACACACAGGGAAACAATTAAAAGGAAGCAAGATAAAGGCAGATGAGATTCGTGCTAAAAAAACAAGCAAAACGCATAAAAAATGCGCCATCACCTTCCAGCGCCCTCACGAGTTGCTTCTGGACCAAAAAGAAAAAAAAAGTCAGGTGCCTGCAGCAGGACGCGCACCGCCTGGAGGTAAGGATTGCAACACCGTGACGTTTACCAGTCCGCTGTCCCAGCCCCGCATTCCAGCTGCGACGTCATTAAGACACGCCCCTGCCCACCCCCCTCCACAGGCGGAACCTGGCTTCCAGGAGGTGACTGATCAGGGCAGAGCCGGGCCGTCAGCCTCCTGCTGGAAACCCGCCCCGTTTCACGTGCACCGCTCAGCCCACGGCCATGCAGGAAATGAGGAGAATGCGTGACGCAAAACTCAGAACGAGACCAGGGACAAACGCGGGACAGCGGAATCCCAGGCGACACTTCCCAGGGTCTGGCTCCTTGCCCGTCCTTACACCCACCCATCCATCCACCCGTGCGTCACGATCCACAGGACATTCGATTTAAAAAATTAGCGATGCAAGAGGGGGTGTCATCGGTGTGTGTTTGTATGTTTACGGAGAGCTAGGGCGGTCCGTTTGCTACCACGGGCACTGGACCCCTTAGCTAGCTGTCGCCATCGCTAAGTTCACAGAGGCCATTCGTCCAGAACAGACGGGGCAGGAGGAATCAAGCAGAGACCCTGGTCACGCTGACGCACACAGACATCAAAGAGCTGCCGGGGCACAGCTCCTTCTCCTCCAGGGGGTCCCCACGACCATCTAACTGGGCGTGCGAGTGTGGTCAGAGGAGGGACAGTCCCTACCCTAACGAGCCGCTCGAGCCCTCGGAAGCCCAGAGAAGGATGGGCTGGGGGTCCCCTGCTCTCAGTGAGGGACCGTCATGCTGTGGTCTCTCAGGCCCGGTCAAGACAATGGCATTTGTGTCATGCTCGACTTTAGACATGGCACTCGGAGTATTCGTAGGGGAGAGACCTCACGAACGACTCGCTCAGCTGTCTCATCTTCTGATGAGGAACGGGCGCTAGCGAAGGGGCACGCAGCAGATCCGGGGGCCCCGTGACCCCACTTGGGGGAGGGTGTCACGATGGATGCCGGGGTTCTGAGCTTTGGGGATGTTTATCCTGAAATAGAACACCGTGTCCCCCAGGTCCCGCCATACGACAAGGGGCGGGGGGCCCCCACACTCACGTTGAACTCCTCCCGGAACCTCTTGCAGTCGTCCGCGGACCTCGCCCGAATCTCCTCCTCCAGGTGGCCCACGGGGATGGGGAAGTACTTCTTGGGCCCGGAGGGGGACCTGCTGAGAAGCATCACCCTCTGCTGCTCTGTGGGATCAAAAAAACAAGAGCATTTAGCATTCTTGGATGGGTGACGCATTGGCCAGACCGATGGGCAACCTTCCTAGAGAAATGACAGCTGGAGGGGGCGAGACTCCTCTGAGATCCTGTGCCTGGGGCCCGGGGAGGGGAGTGCGGTCCTGAGCCACTGAAGGCAAAGGTCTGTGATACACCCACATCGTTTGTGAGGGATGATGTCCCTCCGGCCGATGCCACCTGCTCTCAGCAACCAAAGACGCCTTATCTTCCCCGCTCACCCGCCCACCCACCCCTCTTTCCCTCCCGCCCCTACTCCTTCCACAGTGGGCTGAGGCAGCCCCCTGCCCCCCACTTCCAGGTGTGGAGAGAGAAGAGTAATCCCAGGTTTTTGGGTGCGAGCCTGCGACAGGCTGGGACTCAGCAAGCACAGGGGGCTCCTTCGGCCTTATCTTGTTTGTGACAAATAGTCTTGGTTACTGAAACCCCACAGGAGAAAACTGTCCTTGGAATTTTTTTGGGTGTGGGGAGGAGCAAGGAGGCACTGAACAGGCCAAAGGGGGTCCTGGACAAGTCGTGTCCACAAATTCAGAGCGATACAAGAACAGGAATGACTGGCATGTGCTTCTCGTCCCGGGAACAGGCTGGTATTCTTGACAAGGTCAACAGGATACCTCTGCTGTCACACGTGCCAAAGGGCCTGTCGCTACCTGCGGAGCTGTTCGAAAGCCCAGCCGAGATCTCCCGGAGGCTCAGTCCTCCGAGAGACAGGCATCGGAGGCGCGTGGTGGCCCTGCCTGCCACAGCCTCTTCCCTCTCCTTCAGGCTGCACGCCCTGCATGCACCGGGGGCAGGGAGCTGGCACCGGAGGCCACATTACCACCTGCCAAGGGGCCCAGGCCCACGTCACTGCGAAACCGCTCTTCTGACTGCGGACCAGGCCCTACGCTGCAGAGATTCTGTTCAGGATCTCAGGGTGGCTTTTGCGACCCCTTCTGAAGTCCCACAGCCCGTCTGTTCCCCGGTCCGGAGCCATTCGGGAGCCGGCTGCGGGGGGGAGGCTGGTCGCCGATGGCACCAGCACGGTAGCAGCCTCTGCAGGTCAGCGGCTGAGCTCCCAGCCCGAGGGAGGGGCTGGGAAAGCCTCCTGCCCGCCAGCTCCACCCGAAAACGCTGCGTCCCAGCCCGTTAGAGCACTTAGCTCCGACCGGACGGACGGCCTCAGCCCAGCGACTTTAAAGGGCTCCCTGAGACCCGCTATGGCAAGCCCGGTGGAAACGACAGGATACGCGCGGCGCCTCCAGAAAAGCCACAAACTGACGCTTCTCAAACGGCCGTTTCACACCAGAGAGAAAACGAGAACCGTTTTGAAGCGGTGAAATCCTAGGGTTGCAGATGCCAGCCTTTTGCCAGGTGGAGCGGGCACGGACGGGGCAGAGCCGGGGAGGTGACCACGCGATGCTAAGGAAAGACGCCCCGGCCTGCAGGAGCGCGGGCGGACCCCCGACGTGACGCGGGGCCTTGCATACCTTGCTCCTCCAGGATCCCGTTGGGCATCTTCTTGTCGCCGGCGCTGACCACGGCCTTCCTCTGCCTCCTGAACCTGAGGGACACAGACGCGTTAGGCTGCAGCCCAGGGCGGCGTCCGGGCGCCTGGGGCCCTGGCTGGCGGTACCCACCAGGTGAGCCGGGAGAAGCTCTTCCTGCTGCTCATGGCTGAGCCGCTCTGGCCGCCGTGTGCCCCGCCGCCCGCCGCCTGGGCCCACGCCCCACAGTCACAGCCTTATAGGCGCTCATTTCCTCATCCGAGCAGATCGGGGCAAGTCGGCGCCGGGGACACTCCTACCTGAAGAAGTAGGCGGCCAGCAGCAGGAAGAGGAGGGACAGCAGCAGCGGCAGCAGCAGCCAGGCCAGCAGGGGCTGGGGCGCGCCCGCGTCCGGGGGGCCTGGGGGCAGAACCGGGTCCCCATCACGACCCGAGGCAGGAAAGGGAGTCTGGGCAAGAGAGGTGGCCAACACTGGACGGCACTCGACAGCCTGCAGAGCACACGGCCCAGCAGCCCCTCTGCCCAGACGCTGAGAAGAGCACTCGCCTGTGGCCATTTTCTCACGGTCCCCAGGGCACTGCCTCTGTCCCCGACGGGGAGGTGGCTGAGGGCGGAGGTGCGGACGCGCCTCTGTGCTGTCTGGGACAGCGGGCGAGCTCCCGGGGCCTCGGGCAGGGGCTCAGGGCATGGGGAGCAGCCTGGCTGGAAGGGGGCCTGGGGCCGCCTGGGACCCCGCCTCCGGAGCCGCGCAGTCCCGATCCCATCTGCCCGAGGGAAGCTCTTCCTCACCTGTCTTTCCCACCTGCCGGGCCGACCTTCCTCATCCAGAAGGTCCCACCGCCGGACCCAGCGCTGCTGCCCAGGGCCCGCCCAGTGGGCCTAGGTTCCGAGGGGCTTAGGGCCTCGGTCGTGAGGCTGAGTCAGCCCTTCCCCGCACCCCGATGCTCACGCTCGCCTCCTGTCTCCCCAGCCTGTCATGCTGCCCCCTCCTCACCAAAACGCCCCTGCTCTCCAGGAATGTCGCTCGGCCCCCCGCCCGCGGATCCCAGGAGGCTCTGCGTGCCTCAAGCACAGACCTCTCCCGAGTGGACAAACCCTGTGGGCCCCCACCTTTGCTCCAGTTTCAGGGGGACCCCTTGAAGGCGGAACTGGGCTTCCATGGCTCCAAGCTCAGCAAAGCACCAAGCAGGGCCCTGAGCCCCAGGGTGCTCTGCAGTCCCCCCTCGCCTGGCACCACCCGCCCCTCATGGGCCCATCCTGCCCGGGCGGTCAGTTCCCCGGGAGCGGGTCATCTGACCCTCCGCCCCTGAGCCTCATGCTCGTGCTGACTCCCGCAAGTGGCCATGATGAAATTTTACCGGCCTGAGTGACTACTAGGTGTAAAAGTGCGCGGAGGGACAGGACTCTCTGAGAAGGGCTGGTCTCAGCCCGTGAACCTGGCCAGCCTGCGACGCCCGGCTCCAGGCCAAGCCAGTGCTTCCCCCTCCTGGCGGCTGATGCTCATGGGACACGCTGTAGCTAAGGCCAGGGTGACGCCAGGCTCAGTGACCAACAGCATCTGCCAGTCCCTCCCCTAGGGGCCCGCCTGCACACAGCCACCCCGAGGATCCGCCCTGGCCTTAGGCTTCCCCACCTGTGGCTCCATGGGCTCGCCCCCCGCCCCCACCGCCCAGGACCTGGGAGCAAACGCCAGCAGGGCTGACGGGGAGCTGCCTGACATCAAGGGGTTGAGCTGGGCTGGCCCTAGAGAGGACGCGGCTGCCACACACCCAGAACGCAGTTCCCTCTCAGCCTGGCCGTGCAGCCACCGAGCCGGGGAGGGGGCCCACACCCTTTCCTGAGCACCGCCCTGCGAAACTGCCCACATCTGCATTCGCACAGAGGTCATGCTACTCAGCTTAGCTCCTGCCCTGGCAGTGACTCACTGACCACCTCACGGGTCCAAGGGCTGGGGGGCCCTAGCTGAGGGTGTGGGCCTCTCCGTAAGCTTTTTTGGGAGAACTGGACCACAGAGAGCCCATCCTTGGGGGCCTTTCTCGCGGGCCCTCAAGGACGCCTCTTCACTGTTACTCCAGATTCCACCCTCCAAGCTCAGGCCAGCCGGAGTAAAAGGCTATGTTGCAGATGTGGCTGATCCATAGCACGTGCTGCGGTGCTGACTGACCCACGGCCCCTGGAGAGGGGCTGGGCACTTGGGCAGAACCAACAGATCACAGGGTGGATGGGGGTCCCCGCTCAAGGTTTCGGCCACTTGTCAGCATCTGCCTCCGTTCTGAGGGCAGAGGTCAAGCGGGAACTGGGGGGCCAGCGGGCCTGGCGGGCACTGGGGTGTGCACACCCTGTCTACAGGGTGATGGCTTCTCAGCCTGGCCCACTGGGGCCGAGCGGAATGTGGGCCACAGTGCCCGGTTCTTCTGATTTTCCAAAAGAAGGAATCATACTTTTTTTTGTAAAATTAACTGATTTTTAAATTTTGGTAAGTAATTCAACCTAGACACAATTTTGAAGAACAAGGTGGGCCAGAGGGAACCTCCGCAGGGCAGGCTGTGTCCTGGGCGCCGATCTGCTCGGGACAGTGAGTCAGGCTGGCGGCTACAAGGTCATTCTGGAGCCGCTTCCTGTTTGGTTCCACACCGGTGTGACCCAGACTGGGGCGCACGAGGTCAGGGTGGCAGGTACCCAAGGCGGTCATCTCGGAGCAGCCTTCTCCTAGATTCTACCCAGCGATGTTCCAAGTCAAGTGTACATGATGCTCGTGCAAATTTTACGCATACACAGCCCTGCAAAGTGTGTGTGTGTGATGCACGCACATGTGCGTTTGCTTACATGGAACCTGGTTCTGGCAATTGGAAGTTATGGGCTTGAGTGTGAGTTTCCACCTTGGCCACACACCTGCACGCCTCAGCTTGGGCAGACCGCGTGCCATCCAGAAGGCCCTGGAAGGCCCTGGGGGCGTGCTGTGGGAGGGCGGGGACTGCCCCCTTGACCGCAGCCCTGAAGGGCCCCATGGGACGCCTTGCTGCAGTGACCCCTTCCACCTCATTCTCTGTCTCTGTATCTTATTGATGCTGTCCCTCTGTCAGAGAAGTTCTGGAGTTTATGACTGGGGGGTCTTGGAGAATGGAGAGAAGGGGGTGGAGCAGGCGTGTGGGGACAGGCAGCAGGTCCCGATGCAGAGCGAGTGAGCCAGCCCTTTCTGGTGACAGGCTCCTGCTGTGGGGCGGGCTAGCAGCCACAGACGAGCCAGGAGTCTGTCTGGGAGGCGAGGGGTTGCCCAGGAAACCATATCCATTCCCTCGGGACCCTGAACTCACCCTGCTGGGCCTCTCTGTGCATCAAGACGATATGGGGGGAACTAAAAACCCAACTCCCCGGTAGTAAGAGACCGGCCGGGGACGGGCGATGACACACTCTCTCGCAAACAGCAGTAATGGCTGACAGTGAGCATCTACTTCCCAGCGCAGTCACCTCTGCTAATTCTCACATCACTGCCAAGAAGTCGGCGCTGGTATCACCTCTGTCTGCAGAGGGGGATACTGAGGCACGAGGAGGTTCAGTGGCTGGCTCGGGGTCACTCGGCTACGAGCGGCGCAGCCGGAACGGCCCACGGGCGGTGCGTTCGAGAGCCTGGCTCTCCCCGCTGCTTCTCCCTCTCTCCCTCCCTTAAATTTGCAGCGTATTTATTTATTTTATTGGGGTAAAATTTATAGACCACGAAACACGCCCATTTTAAGCACGCGATGCCGTGACATTTAGTACATTCACAGAGCTGTGCAGCACAATCCGGTTTTAGGACGAGTCCCTCCCGCCCACCTGTGGTCACTCCCCGTCCCGGCCCACAGCCGGGCCCTGGGATCCTTCCTCCCCCCTCAGATCTGCCTTTTTTGGGCATTTCATATAAAAGGATCCACACGGCACGTGGGCTCCGGCGTCTGGCCCCTTTGGCTCAGCGCGCTTCTGAGCGCCACCCACATGGTCACACGAATCAGTGGACTCTTTTTCCTTCTCCCTTTTCTCCTTTCAGTGTGAAAAAGGTAACAGGATAGAATGAAGAACCCCACGTCCCTGCCACCTAGCTAGGGACCCTGATTTTCTAAAAAATAAACCTAACCCCTATCCTGACATCTCATCTAAAATGTGAATGATAGTTTCTTAATTAATCTCACGGTTACGTCAGCATTTAAGTGTCCCAGACTGGCTGTCAGAGTTCCTTCACGGTTGGGTCGAGTGGGTTCCCGCGGCGGGGTGGGGACAGGTGGCCCTCCGCCGTCCTGCCTCCCGCTGCGGCGGACGCCGGCTCTCAGCGCCGGGGCTAGTTTGCTGCCTCCCCAAACTCCAGTCAAAACCCAAATGACCGGCGCCCCCAGCTGGCGTTTCCTGTTTCCCAGGCGCAGTGCACCACACCTTCCTCCTCCCCCAGCACCTCAAAGGCCCTGCGAGCTCAGCAGGGAAGTCAGCGGGAGGCGGGCCGTGGGGACAGGGCACAGGCGGCGGGGCCCTTACCCGAGGTGGTGGAGGTCCAGTTGCTGTCCGCTGTGCTGGTCGTGTTGGCTGTGAGGGCCTTGGCAAGCGGCAAGCTAAAACCCGCCAGCAGGAGTGGACAGGAGGGCTCCATGGCGAACCTGGAAGAGGCAGGGACAGGCTTGGAGGACTCGCCACCGAGGGGGACACACACGGAAGACACAACGGCTCTCAGGAGAAAAGCGGGGCGGGCGGGCCTGGGGGACGCAGCAGGGGCACGTGGGAGCTGCGTTTGGTCAGTCTGAGTTAGGGACGGGGGTCTCCGTGCTTCCGCTGGCACAGCTTATACCTGAGCTTGGAAAATAATTTCAGCCCAGAACGAGCCACTAAACGAACACCTTCAGGTCACACAGGCTCCCACCGCTCAGGTCAATTCCCTTTGGCGTTTGTGTGCCCGTTTAGGGGAGAGTGGAGGCAAACAGGAGGGATCCCCGAAAACACCACACGATCTGGGATTCTGAGGTGCCGCTTCGCGGGCCCTCACGGACGCCTCTTCACTGTTACTCCAGATTCCACGCGACAAGCACCAGTCAACACTAGGGATGGCGCACTGTGCCTGCTGTGACCGGAGCCTAGGATTTCTGTTCTGCATCGGGGCAGCCCGGGGAGGTGCCGGTGGCCTCGGGAAGAATCTCAGGCTCAGGAAGAAGTTCAGTTCGTGGGCGGGTGGTCTAGGTGGTTGGAAGCAGGGTCCGGCCCATATGCACAGGTTCCCCTCTGCTGTCCCCCGGCCACCCACAACCCACGCTCCGTTCTTATTCCCAGTGGTGGCCTCGACTGCCCCCCACACTCAGCTGCGGGAACAGGCCCCTTACTGTCCGGCCCAGGCCCTCTGCCTCTCCCACCCTCCGACCCTGTTTGAAAGCCCAGCCCAGTCCCCTTGCTCTGGAGGTGTCAACGGCGACGAGGGAATGAGGACAGCACCTCACGTCGGTGCCCTCTGCCCGTCACTTCGCAGCATCATCTCGTTTCATCCTCACACCTCAGCTGAGGGCCTCGCACCGATGCTGGTCCTGTCCGAACCCTCAGGGGAAGCAGAGGCAGGTCCCTCCTCCAGGAAGGGCCATGGTCAGCTCCTCCCCGGCAGATGCCCGGGCACCTCTGGGTGGGTGGTGGGTGGGTGCACTGGACAAACCCGGATTGCAACGCGGCTCAACACAGAAAAAGGCTCGTTCGCCCAGGAGACCTCAGACCACCCCCTGGCTCTCCGCTTGCCAAAACGCCTTGGACACTCAGGAACTGTGACAGTGGCAGCATGATGGTGTGGAAGCCCCTCCCAGAGGACTCGCTGCAGGTGACAGCGGGCCGGGGCACGTGCCAAGTGAGAGCTGGCGGTGCCGGTGCCGACGGGGGCCGGGGCGGGGGCGCCCCGCTTCTGTACACCCTGCTCCGTTTCCCTCCGCTGACAGGGGCCCCGCAGACAGCTCTTCCCTGCAAAACGCATCCCCTGGGGATGTGAATGGACCGAGGCCAAGAAACATGGGTTTCTTGTCCCTGGAGAAGAATCGGGGTGGATGAGAAGCCATCGCAGGGGACCGGCCCGAGCACATTACAACAATCAGCCCCACGACCGTGGCAGTCACGATTGGCGTTCTCCGCTTTCCTCCCATTTTTTATTTTAGATCCCGCCAAACCCTGCTTTCCCACACACACAACATCGTTCTCATTTTGCGAGCACCTACCATGTGCCAGGCAGGCCCTTTATGTGATTACTGCCCTCACAATAACCCCCCAGGACTGAGAAACGGGCTCCACGAGGAGAAGGAACTGGCCCAATGGAGGATCCGGACCCAGGGCTGCCAGGGACGAACGCCCGCAGCCCCCGAGGGGCCGCGCTCACACCCCGCGTTTCTGTTACTGCGCAGTGCAACAAGACTCTTCATATATTTGAGTGAACTGCAGAGTAATTGATTAGGAAATACTCATTGGCTTACTACTCCTCGGAGGTGCGGAATTCCTGGTGGGAACATCCTTTCCTCGTCATATGCGTTAATTTTAAACCCCTCCATCTCCAAACGCTGAATGAGCTCAGACGAGCTGACGCCCTCGAGCCAAAGGTCATCTCATCCAGCATCGGACTCCACCGAGGTCCGCCAGTGCCTCCTGCAGTGGCAGGTGAGTTGCCCACTATGGCCAGCAGAGGGCACCAAACTGCAGACTTCAAACCCGGCCCACCGTGGACAGAGAGTCCCTTTACTGCAGCAATTGTATGGCAAGGCCAATGACAACTCGCCAGCCGCTGGTCATTCACCCTCAGAGGGCTTGCACAAGCTATCTGACAGGTACAGATACGAACCAGCACAAAAACAATGCCAGAAATAGTAATTATCTCCACGTCGAATTTTAGCCACTTCACGCAATCAATGCTGTGATTGATTACCAATCGCCAGACACTGTGGGGCATAAAATACGTGGAATCTCCAGGACTTAGATGATCAGAATAGTTTATTACCAACAGAGAGGACTTATTTTTACTCCCAGCAAAAGTCAGCCAGCTATCGATTTGATTAGAATTGCCTTTTAATTCCATCTAATGCCTTTTTAATACTGTTTGTTGGGCACCTACCCTGGGGTTGGTCATTTGGTCCGCTTCCAGATGTCCCGTGGGCCCAGGGACACTCCTTATCTTTGATGCAGACGCCCACACTGGGCTGGCTCACAGCCGGCGCTCCATCAATGTTGGTGGCCAGTGACGGTCCCCAAAACCCCGGCCCCACCCGCATACCAGCGAGGCGGCAGCTGGGAGAAACGCGCAGTTCTCCCAGTGAGCCTCCGAGGACAAGCAGCTAAAGTTGGGCCCCAGGAGTCCTCAGGACATGGCATCGGGGCTGCCCTCCCTCCACCTCAGGCACCAAGTCACCAGGTGGCTCCAGCACGGAACAAACACCTGGAGAGGATTCAAACTGACCACCGCACAGCCAGCAGGCCAACCACAGCGAGGCGCCCAAGAGACCAGGATGAAAAAGACCTGGGTCTTCCTTCTGCTTCTACAGAATGTCATCCAGAGGACGGACAGCCCTGTAGGTCACTAACCACGGGACAAAGTGCACTGGACGTAAGCGGGGGAAGGGAAGCAGAAGCACGGCCCACAGCGGCCATCGTGGCCAGGGCTGGGGGAAGCCCCTCCTGGGGAGCGGCCACTTGACCTGGGCAGAGACTGGGTGGGAAGGGTGTCCCGGGAGAGGCCGCAGAGGCAGGAAGGATGAGCACTCAGCACGCGGCAGGTGGACGGCCAGGGCGTGAGCGGGGCGGGGCACCAGGCCAGGTCACAGAGGGTCGCCAGGCCTCCCGAGGGTGGGGGCTTCTTCCCCCAGCAGATCCTACCCCACTGGCCCGAGGCTCCTGCTCTGTGAAGGAAGGTGCCAGATGCTGACAGGTGGGAACTGCGCCTTCTGGACCCGAGGCTCCGGCAGGCAGAACAAGCCTTTCCCTCCGCTGGGCAGCGGGCAGCAGCCTCTAAAAGCTGCCCACGTGTGGGGGCAGAGGTAGAGCCAGGCACGCTGTGTTCCCTGTTCCCACAATCGCTCCTGGGCAGTGTGGTCACAGTGACCTTCAGAGGCAGCTGGAGCAGACAGCGGACAGCTAGCAGCCTGGGTGGGTGGAGGCCCGAACCCCAAGTGTGGCTGTGTGTGTCTAGAAACTACCTGGTCAGGAGGCAGGTGGGAGACCCCTTATTTACCTGTGGGGGGTGGGGAGGGGGCCCTCACTTCCACAGTCTGAAAAAGGGGCTCAGAATGTCCACCTCCCCCTTCTGGAAGGATCTACGGATAACGTCCGAAGGGCTGGTGAGGCTCCGTGTCCCCAGGACAGGGGGCGCCCCAGGCTCGCTGTGCGGGGGTGTGGGCTGGTGGGGCGCTCGGTGCAGGTGTGTCCCTCTTGGCCTCTTTGTTTCTGCGGGGAGTGCAGGCCCCAGAGCAGCCTCCGCACATGCCCCCAGCCGTCCCCTCAGCCAGGCGCCTGCCCGGGACAGGAGTGGCTGGGGCTGAGCCATCTGGTCCAGACAGGGGTCTCTTCCTTGTCCAGGCCTTTTAGGAGAGGGCCGGCAAGGAGAGACCCACCACTGCCCCCTTTTGGGGGGTCTCTAAGTGCTCTATAGGATCCTCAAGGAAGGCCTATCTGTGTACCCCGAAATAATGTGGGTGCAGATGTGGAAAGAATGCCACCATACCTCTGACAAGGCCCAACTGCCTCTTTCCAGGGCCACAGGGATGCACAGACACTGCCCGTGTGTTTCCAGGGCAGGGGGCAAAAGGTCAGCTGGAGCTCGAGCCAACCCTGCTGTCTGTCTACTCAGAATTCCCCAGCAGGACGCCGGTCAGCGTCCCCCGGACGATGACAAACGGGGCCTAAATGTCCCCAGAAAACCAACAAGCTCAACTTTCCATCTGCAGGTCAGGAACGTACCTGCGGGGTGTGTGTCTGCAAGGGGTGAATTCTGGGGCACGGGGCGTCCCTGCACCCCGAAGTCTACCATGAATGGACCGTCGTCACTGACACAGATGGACGCTCGCCCCAGAAACCGACCAGGGAGGATGACACCCGTCTTCTGAAACAAACACAGGTCAGGCGGGCTCCGCCACCAGGCTTCTAGCGACGCCCCTGGGCTCCTGACGAGCCCTCCGCGAAGCCAGGGTCTCAGCGGCCTCGGTCCAGGCCTGGCGCCTAACACCACGTGCCTGCTCTCCAGCACATTGGGACACTGTCACCCGAAGGGCAAGATTATGATTTTTTTTTTTTTTTTAATGCACTGGGGAAGAACAAAAACTCAAAGAACAAAGATGCGTTTTCACAGTGAAGGAGAAACAAATCCAGACCTTTCCCAGCCTGCAGGTGTGAATACACGTCCAGGGAGGAGAGGTTTAAATAACCATAAACTCCCCGCGAGCGGTGAACCCTGCAGAGTCTGCACGTTCCGGAGGCTTCCGTGGCGACCCCACCTTCTCGGAGAAGGCTTTGCCCGTTAAAAAGGAAAAGATGCAAAGAACGAGCTTCCGACTCGAGCCGGCGAAGGGCGGAACTTAACTGCTTTCGAAGGACGATAATGGCACGTGTCTAACACGAAATCACCGAAACGCCGCTGGAGAAAAGACTGGGAAACGCGTCCGTGGGCTGGGAGGGAGAACGGGGCGGGGAACGAACCAGACGGAATAACGCGCGGAGGCCGGGCGGGTCCCCAGCCTGGCCGACCACCGCTGGGCAGGGGCCTGTGCTGCCCACGACGTCCTCCAGGGTCCTCCTGGCTGACCCTCCCCTGACGGCCACCCAGAGGGACAGGGGCCACCTCTGCCTCGACAGATGAGAACAGGGAGGTCAGAGAAGGTGAGATGCCCGCCCGCCAGCCCCTGGGGTTCCTGGAACACACGGAACTCTCGGGGTTCAGGAAACTGAATTCTGAGCACACCCTGGGCGGCCGTACCCGCAGAAGCACCGGGGTGTGGGGCGACCCGTGTTTCTCTCTGTATAAACACTTGTCTCCCACCGACCACATACTCAGGCCAGGTGTGTTTAGGGACACCTGAGATCCCTGGGGAGGGGGTGACCCAGGACCGGGCAGGGGCTGGGGACGGGCAGAGCCCACTTTCCTGGAGCAGGGCCTCGCCCCGAGGACCGCAGACGCCTCCTCTGAGGCCGACATCTTTCTCTGCCTTGTCCACTTACACGTCCCTCGCTGAACCTTAGCCCACCTGCGGGCCGTGGGACCCCCGGGCACCCAGCACTCTGACACCGGGCCGGAAACATCGGCGCAGCGACCATCCGGACATGCTCCGATGTGGCTCCTTTCTTGTGGGGGAGACGACGTCTCAGGAGGCCATCTCCGTTTCGCGCTTTCTCTCCTTGTGCGTGAACCGAGGGACGGCTTTTCTTAAAAGCGAGACGAGGGGACGGAGATTAGGTTCACGAGTTGCAGTCGATCACGTGACTCGTAAACAGCTGGGCACGACTGAGCCCTGGAAAACTAAGAGCAAGCATTTTCCATTCCGAAGGTCTCAGTGGGCCTTAACGAATAAAAACAGTTTTCAAATAGGTCCATACGCCCCATGTTCTCTCCCGCTTCGAGACCTTGCCTGAGCCCTGGCACAGGTGACCCCAGGCTCAGGCAGTGCCGGTAGACGCCATGCCTGTGCGCAAGGGACCCGCCCACTGGCCATGAAGAGAAAGATGAAGACAGTCTCGTGGTTCCTGATTTGGCTTTTCCTTAACTCGGGAGTATGAACGCGTAGCTCTGGGGGTGGGCCACTGGGCTCTCCTCTCCAAGTTCACGCAGGACCCCGGGGGCCCCCTCCTGCAAATCTGCGAATCCCCAGGAACCGAGAGCCTTCCTCAGACAGGACACAGGCTGGCTGGGAGGGAGGGGACCGGCTGGGGGAGAGGGGCGCCCCCAGGGCGTGAGGAAGGCGACCTTACTGCCCACGCCCCCAGACTTTAGATGGCTACTGAATGATGGATAGGACAGCGTTTTAAAAATTCAAGGCCAACAGTTCTCAACTCGTTAGGAACAATTGCTCTTCAGTAGAGCTCATTACTTTCCCTTTTAATTGGGAGAAATAAAGAAAATAAAATGGGAGAAATAAACAAAATAAAATGAGCTCATGAAATAGCGTCTGAAAATATACTTTGCCGGTTGAATGACAAAGTGATATTTTTAGAAGACAAAATGCTGCCTGCTTTTAGGCACAGAAAGGGCTTCTCTGCCCTGCACAGGTGGAGGTTTCACACTTGCCAAGGTCCACGCCCACAGAGAGGAGCGGGGTCTGGGGCTTTTGTTCACCACCTTTGAGATCAGGCGACAAACCATCATCGACCCTTGGTTCGAGGGTTGCAAAAAATAAGACTAAAATCTCAGTGAGCAACCCCTCTGCTTCGCGAGGTCGACAGACTTTGACACTGTGATCGAACGCCGTCGGCCACTCAGTTTTTCCCCGATGAGCAGGTGTTTCGTCCTCCGTGCCGAGGCAGCGGCTCCACAGCATTTTACTTCCTCTCTCGTCCCGAGTCACGTGTTCTCTCGTGTTCACGAGGTTTGGGGGCTCGAGCAAGCCCAGGCCTGCGGGGCTGTGTGAGCAGGCACGGCCAGTGGGAGGATGCACCGGGCGCAGGGGCTGCATGGAGGAGCCGCACGTCTGCAGGGCCGGGCGGGAGCCCCGGCTCCGACGCCCACGCCCGACTCACCGCCTCGCCCTGCGAATCCCGCGCCCCGGGATCGGTTCGTTTTGTCGAACGAACGGCTGCAGTTTGGAAGATCGGGGCTGAAGCTGCGGGGCGCTCGAGGCCTGGCGGCTCGACCCTGGCCGATGTCGGACTCTCGGGAACTCGGGTTATTAGACTGAAAGAGAAAAGTGGGTGACGGAGGACACGGCATCTCCGTTCACTCGTCTGCAAAGTGGGGCAATCGAAACTATGGCTGGTCCATCCGCAGCTGGCCACGCGCTGAACCGGCCACCTTCACGCTGGTTCCAGACGTGTCGTTTCCCCGAGCAGACCAGCAGCGCCATCAAAGGACAGAGGTCCCGAGCTAAGCGTCCACCCGGGGGCTCCGCTGACCCGACCCCCAGGTGCAGCCATGAAGACAGACCAACAACTGGTCTTCGAAGAACTCAGGGAATGGCTTCTGTCTAAGAGTGAAACTCCTTCGCAGCCGACCTCAGTGCTTCGTGATACACAGGCTGCTGCAGACCTGTGCGCACATTGTGGCTTATACGCTGCAACTGGTTTCCCCAAAGAATTATCAAAAACACCAGAACAATGTAAAGGCCTAGCATATCCCAACCTCTGATGCGCTGCCCCACACCAGGCTGTCTGCCTGTCCTCCTGGCCAGGACCAGGTGCTGGGGGCCTGGATCAGCACAGGTGAGGGGCCCTTGAGGGCAGGGTGGCACTCTGCCGGGCCACCAGCAAGGGCTCGTAAGAATATGGCGCGTTGGTCAGCCTGCTAAGGGATCGTTTCGATTTCCTAAGAACCCCGCACGAACCCGCATGATCTGGTGGTGCCTCTTGCCCTCCCGATGAGGAAGAAAACGTGAAGAGGTTATTCCGTTAGAATGAAGCCTTTCTCTATGCAGTGAAGGCACCAGAACCGCAGACAGCTTAAGATGCAAGGACACGTCCCCAAAGGACGTTTTCAGCAATCACATTTGAATTTGTCTAAACACCACCGAGGCCACTGAACGAGCGCCTGGTAGAGACCGGACTTCTATCCTGCGGCCAAATAAGAAGCAGATGAACTATAGTAGATTTTATTGGATAGATTCTTTTTCTCTATTGAAGAAAACCATTCGACTTGTCTTGAAAGGACGAAGGCAGGACCCCCGACGGCCTGTCTGTGTAACTCTTCCCTCCCGGACGGGGGTCCAAAAACCAGCGACGACGATGAAGCTTGGCTGCCTAATCCCAAACGCTGTGAACGACGTACGGCGTCTCACGAACAATTGCTCACGAGCTTCGAAAGTCACCGCGGGCTCTTACCAAACCGAAATATTATCACAGAATAGACTACTGGTCTCCGCGAAAGAAAATGCTCCAAGACAGCAAGCGACCTGCTCCAGGCCTGAGTGCGGGGCGGTCACAGACGCGGACCCCGCCCTGCCGGCTTCCTCCGTGCTTATTCTTCGATCTGAAATCGATACGGCCCTAATGGACGGCGCTAGTGATTTACTTGGCAGTTTCTTTCCAGCCCGACTTCCGTCCCCAGGCCCCGTCCACAGTGCCGTCCGGGGCGGAGGCCGCCCTCGCCCCCTCCTCCACCCCAGCGTCTCACCCGCCTCCAGCGCCCACACCTGCCACCGCCCTGGGGAAGCCCTGCTTTCTCCGGAGGCCTCAGCTGGAGCCCGTATGTGCCTGGTGGTCTCCGCTCCATGTGGCCTCCCATCCGCCCCACCTGACCTTGACTGTGGGCTCCTGGTGTGCTGGAGGGGCCCCGCCAGGAGGGCGGTCTGCAGTAGCACCCAGTAACACTGTAGGGGTGTCGTCGGGAGGCCGGGTGGAAGCACGGAGCCAGGGAATGACAGGCCCTGTGCACTGTGCCCCGTAGGACCCTCCATTCCCCAATTCCCAGGCGCCTCCTTTTCTGGACCTGCAGTTCACTAAAAGCCCAAAGAATGCCCAGCGGGCTGTGTGGCGGGGACGGTGTCTGAGGCACAGGCGCCATTTTCACAAAGCCTGGGGCTGGCCGGCCTGCTGTCTTTTCTCACTGGCCCTTAGCTTGGGTCCTGCCTGAGAAGCGCACCTGAGAAGCGCACCTGAGAAGCACACCTGAGAAGCGCACCTTCAGGGAGCCCAGGTGCTGCTCGTGGGGGCGCGGGGAGGGGGCATCCTTTACGCACGCGTGATAAGAGTTCTCCAGGCCTTCAGAATATGATCCGAACACATTAGAGGTGGTAGGTGGGTGAACCCCATGTTCTGCCTTGTGACTCTCACCTGACTTTCACGTGGGCTGTGTCAGTAAATCAATTCCGAGGTCTTTCGAACAGGACCCCAAAATAACCAACACCCGCACCCCTGCCTCCAGGGCAGATGCTGAGGAGGGAGATAAACCAGCGTCCTCCATGAAGACGGGGAGGTGTCCTTGTCGTGACCTTGGCTCGGCGGGCCTCGGCAGAGAAGCCAATCGCCTGGGCACATGCTCTGCCAACGGTGGGTCGCTAAACGCACCTGCCAGAGGCGGCCCTGGAGAGCGGGCCGACCGCGTGGGAGAGCGAAGCCCTCGGGAAGAAAAGGCAGGATCCACACGCAAGCGAAGCAAAGGCCCAAACCCTCCGCAGCGGCAGCCGCACGGGACGCCGACGGCCGAGGTCCGGGGAGAGACGTGGGAATCCGACGTCGCGTTCCCTTTTTCCTCCCATAGAGCACCTTCCTCTCTCCCTGTCTGGCGCCCAAGGCCCTGCAAGTGGTGGCGTCAGGACTCTGGGGCACGATGCGACAGGGGGCGGTCCCTGTGCAGCCGTGGGCCCCGGGGCGGAGCAGCCCGGGCTTTGTGCCCGTTAGAGTCCCAGGTTTTAACGTGGCATCTCCCTGCTGCGTGGGCACAACACGCACGCCATTTCTCTAAAACGGCACCCAAAACGCCGTGTGTGAGTGTGCATGTGCGTGTGTGCATGTGTGCGCATGTGTCTGTGCGTAGGTGTGCGCAGTGCATGTGTGCATGCTGCGGTCCTGCAAAGGCATGGTCCAGGTGTGTGTGTGTAAAAGGCAGGCATTACTGCAGTGCATGTGTGTGCACATGTGTCTGTGTGCGTGCACGTGCGCATGCATGTGCATGCCTTCAGAGAGGCGAACTGGAGGATAAGGGGTCCTGGGGTGCGGGGCAGCCCCTGCGGCTGAGAGGCCCTCATTTCCCAGCTGTCTTGTTTTCCAAGTTCTATAACCTCTGGAGGGACAGACGCCAGGAACAGTGGGCAGCTGGGGGCCTAACCCAAGAAGAGTGAGGGTCACGGCCACAGACGGAAGGCGGCCTCCCCTGCTCAGAGGAGCTGTCAGTGAGGAGCGGGCCTGCCCAGCCGCAGGTCCTTGACCTCTGCAGCAGAAGCAGCAAATGCGTCATTCAGGCCCCACGAACATAGACTCTGGCTGGGTCAGCGAGACCTATTTTGATTGGACCACACACGAGCCAGCAAGGTCAAAAGGAAGGAGGCATAGAGCGGGAAAGCCACGGCAAGGTGTTTGGCTCAGAGCTGGGCCCGCTGTGCAGATGGACAGATCTGTCCGCTCCTGGAAAGGCCACTGAAAAATGGCAGCTTCTGGAAGCAGCATCACGTGAGCTAGAGCGAAGCTTCCCATCCAGCGGGGTCAAGAAGGCTTAGACTTTCAGATAGCGCAGGATGGACCTAAAAGTCCCACTCACGTTCCCCACCCCAAGCTCCTCTCGCCGCTAGAATGCGCCTCTGTCATTAGCTGTCTGGAAGTCCCCAGAAGCCACTCAGGCTGGGGCAAGCGTGGCGAGCAGAGGCCAGGCCTGCAGGGCCCACCGGGTTCTGTGCCCGCCCGGCCCAGCCTTTCCCCGTCACCCGTCCCTGCTCACAGGGTAGACTGGGCGAAGCCACTTCAAGCATCCCAGAAAGAGGCCTTGCGGGAGGGCGTCCAGTCTGGAAGCCCGGGCAGATCCCCTCCTGTCCCCTTCTCCCGCCCCCCCCACCCAGGTTTCAGGGTGATTGTCATAAATGGAGAAGCTCACATGTCCTCCTCTGCAGTGGCCGCTGCTGCCCTCAGCATTGAGACCAGACTCCTCAGTGGGGCCGGGCGGGAGGTCCCCATCGCCCTTCCCGCCCCCACCCAGCAAACACACCGCTTCCCGCCCTCCATATTTCGTGGCCCCCTCGTTCCCAGTGCTCGGAAGACCCCTCCCCACTTGTAGACTCCTCTACACCCTTCTCCAGTCTGACCCTGCACCAACCTCTCCAGGAACCCGGGGCGCCCTGTTCCCAGGCCCCCTCACGGGCTGCCCGGGCGGTCTGCTGCATCAGAGCCCCCTGGGCTGCAGCCCAGCAGGCAGACAGCAGGCGCTCACGGGCACGTCTGCCTTCAATCCTCCCGGATGCGTGTCGCCCGCTGCCCACACTCCTTACCCTCGCGGAGTAAAGAGGGACGGGAAGGGCCTCGCCGAACGCCGGCTGTTTGGTCCAGGCGGAGCCGGGCCACTGTGCCCTTCATGCGCATTCCGCCGAGATCCCGGCTGGCATGGGCGCCCCGCCTCCGCAGGGCTCCCCGCTTCCGCAGGGCTCCCCGTCAGGACAGGAAGGCTGATGAGCCAGGCAGGTGTCACTTTGGTCTGAACGAGCTGAAACGTTCCTCTAACCCACTTTGAAAAAAAGACGAAGTCACAGAAGTAAATTTAAAACTGGCATGGCAGGGCCACCGGGTGGTCGGCAATTGGCTGGGATGAGGCCCTTCCGGCCACCACACAGACACCTGCTGGTGAGGGATGTGATTCTCCACCTGGGGGCTGATCGAAGGTAACAGGTCACCGTAGCACAGAAGGGACAAACCAGAGCCTGCTGACCAGTGACCACAGACAGCCTCGGGTGGGCCCTGGGATATGGTTTGGAATATTTTTTCGTTTTTTAAAGATAGAATCACACACAGTTAAATGCACAGGCCTTGACCTGTGGCTGGACAAGTCCTGACAAACACACGCCCCCACGCGGTCCGCACTGCAGACAAGAGGACGCGCACTTGACATTTCTCTAGAAACGTCCTTCTCATCCCTTCTCGGCCTGGTCTCCCCCGTCTCAAGAAGCATGTGCTATTCTGATTTCTGTCTCCAGAGGTAATTAGCTTTGCCTGGTTTTGAACTTCCTGTGCACGGAACCAAACAGGAAACTTGCTCGTGCATGGAGTTTCTTGCGTTCATCGGGGCCGGGAGGCTCGGCCATGCGGCTGTGGGCAGTGGCGGTGCGGTCTTCTCTACCGCGGACGTTTCCCGTGTGGCCGCCACGACAGGTGCACCCCTTCGCCTCTCAATGCACATCTGGGTTGTCCCCAGCCCCCTCTCCCCCGCTGTATTTCGGCTATCATGAGCCAAGCTGCTATGAACTGTTTTTGCGAACATTTTTCATTTACTCGGGTCGAATGCCCGTAAGTGGACTTGCTTGGTTCAAAGAGTGGGGATATGGTGATAATTTTAAAAGATTTTGAAATTGGTTCGAAATCCTTAAAAAGAGGAAGAGTGGCCACATATAATCTGGAGATGTGGCTTCTCCTGGGAAAGCCAGGTCTGGCCAGTGCTCCCGCATGGCGGCATGGGCTGGCCCTGTGACTGGAACCCGGACTTGTCTAGTGCCCTGAGGCCCGACTCTGCCCATTCGCAGCTGGGTCACCCCCTCGTGCCTCCTTTATCACACGCCTGTGCCTGCCACTCCACAGGAGGACACCTAGCCCCAGAGTCTGGATCAAAGTGCCTCTCCACCAGCACCGCCCTCACTCAGGACTCCAACAAGCATCTGAACTTGGGGGTGGGGATTTATTTCCTGACTCGAAGCGAGATAGGAAACATTTTCAGGCCACCACTAACCAGAATTGTGGGAGGATTTTAATTTGGTTCGGTCTCCCTTAATATGCTGCAGATACACAGGTTTTAATCTTCTTTTATTAAAAATAAATCCACCCTCTCATTCAGGTCTCTTGTGTGAACGTCTAATTAGGGCAGAAACTCAGTCCAGCCCTACAGGGGTGTGTCACTGTCCCTCAAGAAAGAAAAGACT
Source organism: Pteropus medius (assembly GCF_902729225.1). Classification (NCBI taxonomy): domain Eukaryota; kingdom Metazoa; phylum Chordata; class Mammalia; order Chiroptera; family Pteropodidae; genus Pteropus; species Pteropus medius. The sequence goes on from NW_024349802.1 coordinate 3,033,867, forward strand.
GTCCGTATCTTCTGAAAAATGTTAATTGGGCCAAACAATGGCATGAATTATTTATAACTACACCTCTGGTTATTTGGGAAAAAATTCTGCCTCCAATTTACAACCAAGGAAAGAACACTTGATATTTATTACTCAGAGAAGCTGCTTCGTCCTCGGACACCCCCAGTAGAGTGGATGCACAACTCGATTTGTGCCTAGAGGGGACACAGGGGCCAAGGTCCCTTCCGAAGGCCTGGCCCCCATCATGCCTGAAGCAAGATCACATTTGGGTGCAATCTAAGTAAGTCCATGGTAGCTTCATTCATTCATTCATTCATTCATCCGTCGAACTATCTACTGGCACCTCCTGCACCGCAGTGAACAAAATAAATAGTGCCCTGCCCCCCCCTTCCCACGCCCCCGTGACTACTGGGGGCCCTTGGTTTACGGGTGGCTTTTCTGGGGAGGCTCTACCCCGTGATGTTGGCTTCTGTCTAAATGCTTTCTACCACCAGCCCCTAGCGGCGTGCAAACATCAGATTCTCCCTCCATCTCTAAATTATCCCAAGAGGCTTCCTAATAGAGACCCTGCCCGCTATCTGTTTGGACCACAAAAATTTTGGTCTGCAGGGCCACTCGTGTTTCTAAGCGCAGGTTGGGGGGAGGACGTTCTCTTTGCCACGTTTGACCCAGCTAAGGGCTCCGCTTCCACCCGGTAAAGCCAAACCCTTGAAGCGATGTAGTTCCAAGGTTATGTTTCTCTTCATCGATGCTCCGTTGGTAAACTACAATCAACACCACGTAATTATGGAAAATTATAACAGCAGCACAGCAGTAAAGCAACAGTTACCCTTTGGGAATATTAATAAATAGCTACTCTTCTCTTTAATAGAAAATTCATGCCTATTTCATAAAAATGGTTTGCTCTCACACTGGGAAACATTATGACACTCATGCATTTTTAAAGAAACACTGATTTTAGTACGGCCAGGAGCCAGTAATAGAGATTTGTTTGTTCGTTCATTCAACAAATATTTACTGAGTGTCTTCTGGACACAGAGGCCGGAAGGAGGCCTGGTTCAGCCAGCAAGATTTGACAGGGACTTCCTCCTCCAGCCAGGAAGACCAGCTGTCCCCTGGGAAGAACTTCACTGGGTCAAGGTGGAGTGTGGGGAGTGGCTGGCGTCAAACCACTGGAGAGTTTGCTCTACTCCTGGCTTTCGACACAGGTACTCGGTGCTGGAGATTCCACAGGGACTAAGAGCCCATTCGAGCCTTTGGGAAGCTCCCACAGGCAGGAGATGATGCTTCTCCCATGGTGAGCACATAGTAGGTACACGTGAAACACCCTGAGTTGAGCTCAGATCCAGACATCGGGGGCATGGCATCAAGAGAAAGCTGACTGTGCGCCTCCTTCCTGAATTCAAAGTCTCTGCTGTTTCTGCTGTGGTCAGGAGCTTTCCTGGGGGTTTTCAGCAAAGCAAGGCTGGAAGGTGTCAGTGGGTATTTCCACTGTTTGGGCTCCTGGGACGCTGTCTGCTCTCACCCGCAGAGGACAAGAAGTTGGGTTTATGGGCAAGGAAGATACTGGGTTCCTCAGTGACCATGACTTCAGAACTATGCTCAGTGTATTTTACTCTCCTGGAATAGCCCTTGCAGCTGACTGGGAGGCTCCAGGAGGCAGCCCGCCTTGACAGGACAGACGGGTGGACCTGGGCTCATAGCTGGGCCCTTCACCTTCCTGGCAAGTCTCTTGCCTCTCAGAGGAGACTTTTCTCCTCTGTGACCTGGGGGCCCAGTGCCTGCATGTCAGAGTCCATGGGGACACAGGTGGACTCTCTGGCCCAGGTTCTGCTCTAAGCTGGAGGGAGGGAGGGCAGTGACAGCCACATCCCTGAGGTTCAGGGTGCCGCCTCTGCACTGGTACGTCTGCCGAGGCTGGGAACCAGCCGGTGGTACCCTTGGGGACGCAGTGTGCTCCCAGGAGGCTCACGGCCCAGTGCGGCAGACAGATGTGATAACGAGCAGGGTGTTAGAGAAAGCAGAGTGACAGGAGTGTCTAAACAGGGGACTTCAAGTGATGAAAGTATTATAACTTCAAGTTTCGTTTTATGGGCTCAACTCGCACCCGAATTTGGAAGCATCAGGGATGCAGGTGACGCGGGGCGGGGCGGGCCCGTGTCTCCACGCATGCGCCGTCGCTGGGAACCCGGGCGCGATGCCAGAGACGACCAGCAGGTGGCGCAGCCGGGGAAGCCGCGGAAACGTCCGCTCAGCCCGCGAGGCTCCCAGGCCACAGGGCAGAACGTCCCCAAGTCCCGCCTCCGGCCGAGTCGGCGTCGCCCGCCCGCATCTCTCCAGGGTCGCTGCAGAAACGCGGCGTCTGGCGCCTGCCCTCCCCGCAAATAACGACGCCACCGCGGCCCGGACGAACACCTGTTCTCTAAGGATGTCCCTTCCCATTCACGATGCTGAAGGGATTACCTAGGAGCTGGCACAACAGGACGCGTCTGAATTCCCCCCAACGGGCCCATTTGCCGGCCTGAAACGAGAGGAAGAGACTATAAATCACACAGCGTCCCCCGCCAGGAGGCTGGCTTTGTGCCCGCAGGCGTAATTGAATAAATTCTTCTGCACATATTCACGTTGATTACTGGACCCTATAGCTCGAAGGATGTGTCAGTGATGTGGCGTGTGGGGCAGACGTGGCAACTGATGAAGACAGAGGACTTCCAGGCACGCCGGCCCGCGGCCTGCCTGTCAGTTATGTAATAAACGATGGATGACAACAGCTGGGCTTTGATGTTTGGTTCAGGGACCTAAGTCAGGGGAAGCGAGGAGGGGCGGGGAGGAGGAAGAGGGCCTGGGCGTGCAGGTCCCCACGGAAAGCCGCCAGGCTGGGGACAGCATGGCCTTCCCCCAGTAAGGGGACAGCACCTGTGCCCCAGGAAGGAGAGCAGCTTTTTTACGCCTGAGAGGAGAAATGTCAGTTCCCCACGCCAAGCTGCGCCCTGGCTCTCCTGTCTTGGGTGTCCCACGGCTCAGCCACTTTCTGTGTGTGAGAGCTCAGGTGTTGTCTCACCTGCAGAATGGGGTGTGAGTGCTGGCTTGAGACCATGAGCCAGCGAGGCCAGATGTGCAGAAGGCTACAACAGCTGGGCTGGGGGGACAGCCCAGGGCCCGGCACGTAGGGGCCGCCCAGAGAGAGGGCCTGCCCAGTGAATGACCGCGTGGAGGGAGGGGCGGTCTCATCCCTGTGAACAGAGTGCCCACTAGCCCCGCTGGTCCCGATGGCCTCCGGTCACGCCCACTGCCCCGCGTGATTATCAGCAAAACTGTCAGGGCCTGAGACCGGCTCAACGCCCACCTTCCCCGGGAGAGACGCAGGGAGGCCAGGTCACCGTTCTCAACCAGGAGCACAATCCCATCGTCTCGGGGTAACTCCTGACCAACAGTGACACGCCCAACGAACCTCTCTTCCACTCAGTGGCCTCGAGACAGCGAAGGAGGCGGAGCGTCCTGTCTGAAAACCCCGGGTCACCGAGTTCTCCTCAGCGTCCTTCCCACCACAGCCGCTGCCCTGGCAGCGTGGACGCTGGACAGAGCTTGGGCCACCAAGGCCACCGGTTCGGGGCGACCGAGCTCGGGCCCGCTTGCCGTGTGGCCTCGGGCAGTTCTTCCCTTCTTCAAGTCTGCAACGCGAGCAAACCAGGGCCCCGGCCCGGCCCCTGGGCCGGTGGGAAGAAAGCTCTCCGCGTCTTTTCTGGAATGTGAACAAACATGCCACGGTATGTGTCGCACACAGGCAAACAAACGAGAAGCTACAGAATCGGTTCTTTCTGTTATCTTGGGCTGGCGCTCTGAGTGTGTGTGTGCTCAGGGTGAAAACTTCAGGCAGACCTCGGTTTTCCGTCGCAGAGACATAAACCCCCAGAATTATGAGGGACGGTCCCGGGACGGTGAGAGCTCTCCCGTTCAGACACACAGCAGCATGTAGGGAGCAGTGGCTGTGCCCAGGCTCTCTGCTGGACACCCCAGACCCTGCCTGGACACTCTGCCTCGTGGAGGGCTGCTTCTGTCGGCCTGCAGTGGGGGCACACCACAGGGGAAGACACTGCACCTGGGCCTCCCACAGTGACTGCCCAGGCCGTCTCAGGCAGAGAAGGCACATCCTGGTAAGACCCGCAGAGGACCCATGAAGCGTCCCAGCATCAGCTAGACCAGACACCTCACCTCTCTGTCCGTCACCTCTGGGGCCTGGCGCTGGGCACGGCACCCACACAGGCCTTGCTAGCTGGCGTGATGGCTGGGAGCGTGAGGGCCCCAGGAGTGAGGACCGCGCCAGGCTGAGAACGAGCCTGCGCTTCCGGGAGCGTTCACCTGGCTTATCTGCTTCCGAGAAAGAACCAGAAACCTCAAGCCTACGCTCCTGGGTCTCCTCCTGCTCCGTCTCCTTCTCACACCCCTTTTACTCCTGGCCAGTGGCAGGCATCAGGACAGGAAGTCCTGTGAAGATGTCACCTGGGCCCACACAAGCTGAGACAAACACCGGCAGGCGGGCCATTCCCGTCATGAGACCGCGGGACGGACCCTCACATCCGGCCCGTCTGGCCGGCTGTCTCCAAGGGCTACCCCCCCACCCCCCGCCATTCCAGAATCCCCCAGGCTACCGGAGAAAGAGAATATCGATCGACTTGATTCGGCAGTGGCGGAGCTGGGTTTAACATCTCTAACCTCATCCCTGGCTCCTGAAACTTTTGCTAAGAACCGCTAGGATTTCTCCCCGCTGAAACGAGGCTATTTCAGGCCGAGAGAGCCCCACACCCCGGCTACTGTACCCCCACCTTCCAGAGGCCCTGAGGGAGAGAGGCAGGCGGAGGGCACAATCAGCAGGCCCTCTCAGAGACGGGCCTCCAGGCGTCGGACCGGCTGCCTTCTTCTGGGGTGCCCGGGGAGCTGCCCGCCACCCCAGTGCGAGCCCTGGGTGGCACGGGGGACAGCAAGCTCCAGGTGCCAACCGTGAGTCAGCACCGAGATCCAGAACGTTCGGCTGGGTAGGAGAACGTGCGCCCTTATTTCTAGAAGCTGGTGGATGAGTGACAAGTGACGGTGCTGACATTGATCACGACAGCAACATTTACAGGGCGCGAGCTGTGGACACTGGTCCACGCACTTTACACATAAACACACTTGACCCTCTCCTCACGGCGACTCTCTGAGGCAGTACGAGGCTGTCGTCACGCCCGTCACACAGAGAGGTTAAGTCATCCGCCCAAAGCCACACAGCCAGCAAAACGGCAGAGCCTGAATTCAAACCCAAGCAGAAAACCACGTCTCCACGGTCATCGGGAGCTCATCAGACCTGGGGATTATTCTGAAAGGCGTTATCAGGACAGGCGTGGGAGACTTGGGGCACCATTGAAGCCAAGAACATCTCCTTCCAGGACAAATGGACACATGTTCTGTGAATTCCAGAAGTTCACTGAAAATATCTATGCAACTCCCCGCCCGCATCCACGACTGTTCTGCCACCGACCGACGTTAGCATTTTGCTGGTTTTGAATTCAAACGTCTCTCGGACTTTCATTTTAACTCCGTTATACCTGAGAAACACCCCTGCATCGTGAAATGGGGGCTTAATAAATATTGGTTCAACGTGTGACCGAAACGGACAAAAGGTTTGTCAGAAAGACCCAGAGTTGAGCTTTCTACCCCGCAACCAGCCAACGTCGCTATAAACACCAGCTGTAGCTCCTTAAATATTTATCAGTATGGAACCACAGACTTTTATGACCTTTGAGAATTCGTTGTTGTTAGCAAAAAAAAAAAAAAAAAAAAAAGAAAAAGAAGGAAAGAAACCTCAGGCTACGAGCGTCACAGTCTCCTATAAAGCTGGGTAACGAGAAACTAGGAAACGGGCCGTGAGCACTGGAGTGTGTCGGTCCTGTTTAGAAATGTCCAAGTCACGTAAAGAACAGTGAAAATGAACGTGAGCTGGGTCAGACTTCGAAGTCCCTTCGAGCAAAGAGCCTCCTGTCATTTGAAATCCGATGACAAGGAGGAGGCCGGAAGGAGCAGGGGGGAGAACGCGCCACCGTGGCTGAGCCGCTTTTCCCGGTGACAGAGTCTCCCATGGGACTTGACACAGTCCAGGGGCCCAGGAAGGCCTTCCGTTGTCCCCGCGCAGGCTCCCACCGTGGTCACCCACACGTCTGTCGACCTCTCCTCTCCGCTGCATCTCAGGTCTGGCGAAGCCAGGCAAACAGAAAGAAGGGACGAGAGCCCCGCACAGGTGTCGTCCAGCTCCGTGCAGTGACGCTGTCGATGCAGGGTAAACCCTGCACCAACCTGGCGTAACCATTGCTCCGCCTGTCACCTGTATCTGGAAACTAGGTAAAACACGAATTAGAAAGCTCAGAGGACTGAACCCTCCTGATTCCTGTTTGGCTCAGACAGGAGGAAAACAGACCTAACTTAAGCAGTGGTTTTCATTAGGACACAATCAACTTCTAGGCCCCTCTTAGGTACTTAGTTAAGTACCTAAGAGGGGCCTAGAAGTTGATTGTGTCCTAATGAAGTGACTCTTGGTGACTCTTGGTGGCTCCTGGGTACGGGCTGGTCACCAGAAAGACCCAGGCGCACTTAGAAGCTTGGCATTCTCGGCCTTGCCCCGCATCCCCACGAGACGGGAGAAAGTCTGCACATCGGGTTAGTGACTGATCACGGCCGTGTGATGAATCCTCCATAGAGCCCCAAAGGTCCAGGGTTGAGGGAGAGATAATAGTTTCACAACTCCGAATGTACGAAATGCCACTGAATTGTACTCTTTAAAATGGCCAATATCACGTGATGGGAATTCTACCTCGATAAAGAGAAAGCATTTCAGGCCCACTGCAGACGGTGCTTTGGGATAAGAGGCAGCTCCCCGAGCCTGGCATCCAAGGTCCTCACGGGAAGTAACATTCGTGGGCGGCACTGGTTGAGGGCTGCACACTCAGTGCTCCGTACTCCGTGTCCACTACTCGGTGACCCCCATCACTAACTCATCAAACCCCCACGACAACAATAAGAGATTGGAAGCACGATTACCTTCGCTGCACAGATGAGGAACCTGAGAGGCAGGAACGCGGAGGAACTCGCCAGCGTCATACAGCGTGGAAGATGGCACCGCCTCCCCCGGGGGACGGGGCAGACGCCCTGGGGTGGGGGCCAGCGGGGCCGGCGACGGAATATCCTAGAGGGCACGCGGGCTCCTACGCAGGCTTCCGGGCTCCACTGTTCACCCCTCTGTGCGAACCATTTCTCTGATTAAATACTAATCTTACATTTTGAGGATCCCATTGTGCCAAATTACACGGTGAGCACGGACTGCAAATGACACTTGTTATTAGAAGTTACTCGGCCACATTTATGCTAATTACGTTGGGTCTCGTTCCTTCAGCTCTAATTTTGAAATGCTGGCAGGACGCCAGCGTCTCCTGTCCACACGTGAACTGCCACAGACGATGCAGTACGGCGCGCATTTTATTTTCTAGCTGCTCAAGATTACTTTACACTTAACAGCCGCTCACTGACGTCACACGCGGCTTTCACGCTTCGCTTTCCCTTTCTTGCACTATGACCACGATGAGCGTCACAGTACGGTTTTGAAATGCGCACCACACAGCACGCCTTCACGATCAACGGCACTACTATGTTTTAATGCATTTGAAAACATTTTTGAAAAGTTGTTTTCCCAGAGCACGCTCGCTTTTAAAATTGATTTCCCAAAGAAACACAGATGACTGCTGTCCAGTGTACTTAGGGGACCACAAACGAATACCAAAATGACAATACCCAACGCTGTCCGGGGCCGGCTCCCGGGCAGGTGGCATGCTGAGTGCTTTACAAGAATCATGTCATCTCTTGCACCCCGTCGCCCAAGAGGAAAGTACTGCCTGACAGAGGTCGAGTCACCTCCCATGGTCTCTCATTGGGAGGAGGTGACAGGTCATGATTTGAACCCAGTGTCCGACCCAAAGCCCACGCTGCTTTTCCACACTTCGAACTATGTAGCTCTGCACGCGCGTTTGCAGACTGACAAAACACGTCATACGTCACACGTCGCCCCCAAATATTGCAAAGCGAATATCATTCATTGGTTCATTTTCCCTAATTCAGAAATGACAGCTTGAACACCTACTACGTGCCACCCAGGGTGCCAGGAGCTGGGAAGGCAAAGATGAGCGAACGCGGGCACCGCTCCCCACAACTCCGGGGTCAGACATCGCCACCTTTCCCTGTCCACCCGCCCACGGTCGCACAGTCCCTCCTTGGCACTGTTTGCCACCGCCTGGAACTTAGAGAGTGGAACCCTGTTGCCACGCCCTGGCCTGAAGACCATCCCCTGGCCCAGGCTTGTCCCCTGGGGCGCTCCGCAGGTGGCTGCTTTCACACGAGCTTCCCGAAAGCTGTCATCGCCCAGCTCCTGAGATGGCTGCCCTCACCAGCACTGGGAAGTCACAGCACAAACAGACAAACAGCGGGTCGGTCAGGGGACCACCCGTCCGCGCTCGCCTTACGGCCCAGCTCTCCCCTCGGGAGGCACTGGATTTCGGAGGGGGGACGGCTGGAGGCAATGCTGGTCCCGCCCTTCCAGCCTGCAAACATCAGACCAGAGGGAACCCTGCGATCATCCTGCTCTTTCAGAGAAAAGGGTGGGGGGTCTGTTTGCAGGGCGCGAAGGGGGGAAAGCAGCCGAGACCATGGCTTCTCTGACCTAAGACCCTTGATGTTTGCAAACACGAAGCCCTCATTGCAGACAGCATCAAGCCACCTCTTCTGCCTTCTAACGGGGGGCTGATTTTCATGGCCTCTTGTGAGACTCCGTTCTGAAAACCGTCCTAACATACTCTCCCCAGAGCCCTCCAGCCCCAGTGGGAGGTCCCCGGGGGCAGGAAACAGAAAGCACAGACCTCAGTGTCCCTCTGTCATGAAGGCAGTTTCTCAGTGGGGCGGGGCCCTGAGCCAGCATGTTAGCCGGAGATTTGGGGTCCGCCTGGGGTGCAGAAGTGGGAGCCACCCCCAGGCCGCCTCACAGCCCCCAAAGAAGAAACAGCAGGAAGGGACAGAGATACCGAGGGCGGGTGGATTTAAATTGCATCAAAAGGGGGTAAAACCTTGCGAAGTGCCCAGAATTCACTGTGTGCGTAACTGAGATAAAATACTACGCGAGAAAAGCGGGTGTGTAGTTCCCACGAGCCTTTCTCCAGCACCCCGACGACTGTGCCCCTACGTGGAGGCACGCAGGTACGAAACGAGTGCCCTCAGGACCTCCCAACTTCCGTAAGAGTGGCCCCTACTTTTTTCTGCATGCACACGGCATGCACACACGTGCGCGTGCACGCACACGAGATTCCTCTTTGACAATGAACTGGGGTGACGTAAGTTGACGGGAAGGGAGTGGACAGAAGCCCTTCCACGTTACAGGCGAAAGACGGTCATGTTTTTTTGCTGTAGCCTGACCAACCTGGAATAGCCCATGTTCTCCCTCAGGGCAAACACAGCGAAGCAAATATTTAAAGTGAACACGAGATCCCATTCGCGATGGTCTATGTGGAGGCTCAAACGCACAGGGTCCCCTTCTAGCTAGACTCGGGTGAAGGGGACGCCGGCCCTGGCATGGCAGCCTCTTGTCCCTGGGCACCTTCA
>NW_024349802.1:3044847-3087998 GCF_902729225.1 Pteropus medius
CATCAAGCTCAGTCCAGCCGCTGGAAGCCGTGCAAGCCGGTGGCTGGCTCTGCCTTCAGCAGTCCTGGTGGGGCGATCGATCAGGACCTGGGTGTACTGCGGCCGGCAGGAGAGGAGGAGAGGAAGGGAGACCACCTGGCATGCGGGGCACACGGGGCCTCGGCCCGCAGGGAGGGAGAAGGACAAGGTGCAACCGCGACCGTGACTCCCCCAAGTTCAAACGCAGGTTACCGCTCCTGTCATACATTCGAAGGAGGCTTTCAAGGCAAAGCGAAACTGACATGCAACCCAAGAGCAAGACCATGTGAGGGACACCTGGTGGCTCTGCGTCTCACTGGCTGGCCACCTGGACACCTCCGCGCAGGCGCCTTCCTCAAAGACGATTTAGAGATAAAGTTCTTTCATTCCAGAGTTTTCCACTCGGCTGAAACAATTCTATTTCTGTTCTGGCGTGATGCTGCTTTGAAGAGTGAACATCTCATATCAAAAATATCTGTTTTTTTTTTTCGACGGCACTTCCTAAAATAAAAAGGGAAATGTACCCTTAGGTTTCACTCTCTAATCTGTTATCCAAAACGCCGAAGCCTCGCCTGCTCTTACCAAGTTCTCCTTCCCTTGTGACGAAGCAGACGACTTTTGACAGAGCTTCTGCATTTCACATTCTATGGGTGCAACCACAACCCCGGTGCTGTGGCAGCTTTATAAGAGGCGTCCTTAGTGCAGGCGCCACAGACGTGTGCGGGCAGCTCAACGCGGTCTCGCCTCCTTTGGAAAGAGCCCCGACGTACATGCACGAAGCAGCACGCGGTGTCTGGAGAACGGCCGGCTGCGACGTCATGCTCGCTTTTAATATTGTTACCACTCCTAGGACCTGGCCCGGGCTGTCTCTCTCAGTTTGTCCCGAGACTTTGCACGGCGCTCTGCATGCCGAGGACTGTGCTAGACGAGTACAGCGTTACCCTGTGTCATTTAACTCCCACCTGTTTCTGCTTCTAATAAAGAAAAACTCAGCAACATTCCTAGAGATGCAAACTCTGTGGCAGGGCCAGGGGCCAGTGACCAGGCTTTGAGCAGCTACCGGAGTGGCATCTGGACAGGATGCTCGTGCCAGCCCATCATCGGCTTCTCCGGTCACTGCCTTCCCTTCCTTGGTGACGTAGGTTCTCACGTTAGTTGTCTGTAAATCCATTTATTTTCTGCCACCGTCACTTCTCATTCATTTTCTGTTGAAAAGGAATTTCTGAAACAATCACTGAAAACCATCTCTGCCGCAGACGGCCAATGCTACTCGCCTGCAACAGGATCTGTGATTTCTTTCTCTCCCAAAGGGGGCCGTTATGTCCACCGGTTGCCATGGTGACGCTGCAGCATTGCCACCGTGTGTTGGGCTGCTTCCCGTCACAGCCACAGCACACGCTTAAATCAAACCGTTCATTTCACGTGGCACAGGTTTTCCCGAAACAAATACCTGGCCGTGTGTAACTTAATCGAACTCTCAGCTTCATCCCACAGTGGTGATGGACGCGCACGGCCGGCAGCGTCCATGCAGGCTCGTGGAAATGTGTGTGGAAGGATCTGCAACCCAGAGAAGCAGCTTCTTAAAATCCCTTCATTTATTCCCCCTCACTCGTCCAAGAAGAGGTTTCCTACTATCCCCAGTGACTTGAGAAATGCTTTTCAAAAAGCAAAAGTCTAGACTAGAAAGGAGGACTTATTCCAGACACGACACTCCGCGTGCTCACGCTCGGAGCAGCAGCTCAGCTGTCCTATTTCTGCATCTCCTGCTTTGTTTCATCTGTAACTCACAAAATAATACACACACCACACACACTTCCACACACGCCAAGCACACACACAATACTGAACACGCAAGACACACCAATAATAATAATAATACCTATCATCATCATAATGCGACACACACAATCAATAATAATGAGAGCATTACATTTGACACACACATGCGTGTACTTATATGAATTCCTCAGGTCTGTAACCTGTGAAGTCTGTCTTTAAAAAGGCAAATATTAGTAAGGCGAATATTTTAGTCTTCAAGCCCCGGTTTCCTCAGGGATGGACGCCTCAGGTGCTAAATTCGCCTTGAACTTCAGGATGCTGGTCCGCTGAGAGCCTGGAATCCAGGTGTGCGGGTGTCCACCCCGTAACGGCTCCACATCAGAGGAAGGACCTGGGAGGTGACCTTGAACTGGCTGGTGGGACCTTTCCGTTCGAGCACATGGACTTCGCGCTTCGCCTTCTGAGCAAACACGAGTTTATCTGGACACTCAGGGCCAGCGGTCGGCTCTTATTCCAAGTGGTCTGGAGAGCTGGCTCGGACCTGGCCAGACAGTGTAATTAAAAGTGACGAGATGCCCTGGATTGGACTCCAGAGGCTGCTGCGTGGGAAGGCAGCTGATTTACTAAAGCCGAACTTGAAGGAAAATCCCAAATCTAAGTCTGGCCCCGATTCGTTAAGTTAACTTGAGTTTGGGGTCACGTTATCCGCGCAGTCCGGTCTTCCTCTCCGCCCTCATCTTAGTTTGTTTTCTGTTTTCTTTTTCTTTCTTTCTTTTTTTTTTTTTTTTTACTACGAAACTATTAAGACCGGCCAAGCTGGAAGATAGAAGGTTCGTTGTTTTAGGAACAGAAAAAGAATTCTCTCCACATAGAAAAGAACGCCGTGGGGGCCTCGGACGCCCAGGCTGCCACAATGAATAGACACACTTCTTACAACACCCACTTCCTAAAGAAACGAGGGCTGCGTGTGACTCCGCAGTGACCCGCGGCAGCAGGATGTGCGAGCCCCTCTCTGTGAGCGCAGAGCCCGTGGCTGCGTGTCTGCTCCCCGCTGCCTCCTCCTTCCCTAGAAGAAGACTTTGCATGAGCTCGGCTGCTGACGTGAGAGGCGGCGGAGGCTGGAGGCTGGGGGCGTGTGCCGGATGGATGAATTCGTTGGCCTGGGTTCCAGAATGAGGTGCCACGCCACAGAAACCCGGGGACGCCTCACGTGTAAACGTTCTGAAGGAGACTCTCCAGCTGGAGATGGCACGGTTAGCATCCTGAGCACGTTGAATTGATAATCACCCGAAGTTAGTATGATGCAGGAAAAATGGAGTCACCCCCATCTCCGTTCACTGGTGCGCAACACGCAGCCAGACCCCACCCCGAATCCTCTCTTAGGCATTTACGTCCTATTACGGGAGAAGTCATTTTAACCGGGCAGGTTTGGAGATTCCCACCCTCTTCTGTACTATCATATGAAAGGGCGTCTTCAGCCCACTTCACTGCCTGTGGTGACACGTGGGTGAAGTTATATGACGCCAAGCAATGGAAGCTTCCGGCATTGCCTGTCCTTCTCAGCGCATCCCTCTCCCTTCTGAAGAATGAGACGTCATTCAACGGCTCCACGTCCACACTGGGAATAACACATGAGACTTTCTATCGTCCCGAAATGAAAAGCGAATCACGCTGGTTCCTGGAAACGCGATGTCCATGACATGTATTTTCCCAGAGACCCTGGACTCCTTAGCACCCGGGCTGGCGGCTGCGACGGGCAGCGGAGCAGATGGCTCAGTGAGCTCGCCCAGAAAGCTCCCCATTCCATGCTAATGCACAGTTTAGAAACAGAGGTCGAATCCACTTAGTCCGAGGTGGTCTGGGAGTTCTTCCAGTGCGCGTGCGTGTGTAGCGCGAGTGTGAACATGACCGAATGCTAAATGAGGCTCGTGAGAACGACCAGCTTCCTCATCTGATCGTTCTCCTCTGGTGCTCGGCGAACACGCCACCAACTCCAAGTGATAGCCACCTTAGGTGCCCGTTACGCCACCCAGAAGAGTTAATCAAAGTCGGCGGTGCCCCTGGAAAACCAGGTTTCCACGCAGGTGTTTAAAACCATCTATTGCACGAAGCTATTTATGAAGCCACAGAAAGCCTTAGGCACTGTCCACTTCCAATGCTGCCGGCGGGCCCTGGGCCATCATCGGCTGAGCACCAGCTGGATAATTCTGTGGCTATTCTGGACGCAAGAACCCTGAGAATTTAGGGGCCTCTGGGACCCATCGAAGTCCTTTAAATAGAGGCCCCAGGAGGGCCATGCCTTATTTGTTGTCAGGCATCCGTCAGGTCCCCTGGCTGCCACGCCCACGTCCTGGCAAGCTCCGACTCTGTGCCTGCGTTCCCGGAGGCGGGCCACCACGCACTGACCTCCTCCACTTCAGAAGGGAGACAGACGGCTCCGCCCAGTTCAGATGGGTCCCCAAAAGCCGAGGCATTGCCCACCCATCAATGCCACCTGCTAATGTTGAGATTCCGTGTCCTAGGAAGGGATTTGTTTTAAATCAATCAATTAAAGATGCAGTCTAAGATGAGGACCTGTGATCCACTGTGGGTTTTACTCGCCGAGAAGAATGACGAAAGTCTCCGTCCAGCACGCGAGCACATAAATGAGTTGTGTGGCCTCGGGCACAGCACAGGACTGGATGGTGGCAGTAGCTGGTAGGTCCAGTGCTCAGGACAGCTCCAGGGTCCGAGGAGAGAGGCGGGCAAAGGTGGGCATGTGCCGGACACTGAGAGCTCTCAGCGCCTGGGACTCTTTATCAGCTTCCCGCATGGAGCTGCGGGTCGGGTATCGGTACCTTACTCTCCGAGTCCTAGGGAAATAGATGACTTGGGTGACTGAGGAAAATACAGAGAAGTTAGGTGACAAACCTGAATATGCAAAATAAGTCGTGCTAGCCTGCACTGACCCCACGTCGTGGCAGGACAGGAACTCAGGATTAACAGTGTTTTCCGTTATCCCTGAGTTTGGTCAAAACCTTCTGAATTTCAAGCAGGCAAGCTCGTGATACTTTTGCAGCCTCTCCTCATAGAAAGCATCCCATTCGGAAGCGGACTGTCACCATGTCACTGTTCTACCCACAAGAGTGGAGGTGCCATCATCTCCGCGGCTCACAAGACTCTCGCCGACCCTGTGACCTGGCCGAGCGACTCTGCTTTGCCGCATCTCAGAAGCTCCGAGCTGCAGAAGCTGTTCCCGCGGGGCTATTCCATGCTTCCTCCTAGGTCCCTGGGCTTCGGACAAGTTTAGTAAGAAGCAGAGCACACGGTGACCTACAGGGACGTGGGTGGAGGAAGAGCGAGCAAACCAGGCTGCGGGCCCAGCGGATGCTTGAGCAACATGCTAACCGGGCAGGTGGCTTTGTCTCACGAGTAGACGTGGTGCCTTGTGGAAATCCCTCGTCCCCGTCCACAGAACACATACAGCGGGAGAAATAACTTTGGGTTCCCCCATCTCAGAAGAAAGATCTCAGACCTGTGCAGGTGGAGATTGGAGACTAGGACCATCCTGTGTCTTGGGGAGCGCAGGGGACTGGGGGGAGAGAGGTCTCTGGCCAGTTGTCACTACTCTGTCCTGATGGAATGTGCTCCCATGGGATGGGCTGAGGTCAGATGTCAGACGCATCCTTCTTGGTGTATAAACCTATAGTCGATAACAGGGCTCATCTTAGACTGTATCTTTAATTGATTTAGAACATACCCTTTCTCAAGACACGGCATTTCAAAGCTAGTAGGTGGCTTCGATCGATGGGCAATCAATCCTTCAGCTCTTGGGACTCCTTCGGGGGGAATAGGCGGAAAGAGAACCACCATCGAAAACCCAAATTAACTGAAATGTGTATTTCTGGTCTAGTTTGGGAGCCAGCGTAGACCTGGAATGCAGCTCTCCCCGAATTCAGAGAGTGAGTCGGAAGTACCAACACGCCCCTTGGACATCTGCCTGGATGGCCACAAACATAAAGCAAAACAAACTTGGCTTCATCCGGGAAAGAAATTACCCAAGCCAGTTTGGCACTGGCAGAGAATCACTGGACATTTACGAGATGCTCGGGGGTGCCGGAGGGGCCGGCACGCTTTCTCTTTCCCTTTCCTTCTTTCTCTCTTTCTTTTCTTTTCTTTTTCTTTTTCCTTCCTTCCTCCTCCCTCCTCCCTCCTCCTCCTCCTCCCCCTCCTTTCCTTCTTCCTTCCCTTTCTCTCTTTATGAACACCTTGCTCTAAAAGGCCTGTAGGGCGGCACAAGGAGCACTAGCGAGTGCTCACTCACTCGTCGCGCGAGCTCCTGGGTGCAGGGGAAGGTCCGCGCTATCTGCACAGCCTACATCCCAGGGGCGGAGAGAGTGAGGAACCGCGACCGCTTCCAATAGCATTTTCGTGACAATACGAAGAAAGTCAAGCAGATAGGGAGGGTAGGCAAGGGTGGAAGAACTTTCTAGAAAGTAACGATGGGATCGGGGGAATTGAAGCTCTAGCTAGAAATGGGTCATGTTCCTGTGGGAAAGATATCCCTCACTGCAAAGCCGTGGGTGGACAGTCCCCGCTCGGCCTCCGGGGTGCGAGGCCAGGGCGGGGCAGGGGCGTGGGGCCCGGGGCTTAACGCTCTCAGGTTGCTGTCTTGAAGCGTGTAATAATTTCCTCCCTGAATTTCTGTTTGAAAGTGCAGTCTGTCGGGACAGTGGCTCACTGCACCGGGGGCTTGGAGCCTCGACTCACACTTGGTGTGCCTCCAGGATGGGGTCTTGACTGTCCACTTCCTGGCCCCTGATATGCACACTCCACCTGCAGGGCAGCTGCACGGTGAAGGGTCTCAGCATCTAAGAGGGTCTGCACTGTCCGAGAGTGTCCCCCTACACCAGGAAGCATGACATTAAATAGGTTAAAAAAACAAACAAAAAAAAACAAACAAAACAAACAAACAATGTCCTGATAGGTCTAAAGGGACACCACAGAAGAAGGGGAAAAGCTTTCTGCCCGCTTTCCTGAGCAAGCAATCCTGCCTTTTGTGTAGCTGGCCCGGTTCGTGCTAAGTGCTGCCCCGGGCCCTGTGCAGACAGAGCTGCGCAAAGACAGAGTTGCCTTCCTGCTAGCTGCCTCTCCCCTGCTCCGTCCATTCACCCATCCACTCATCTATCAGCCGTGCATGAAGCTCTGAGGTTGGCTGGGTGCAGGCGGCCACTGGGGAGTCAAAGCCAGCTAGGGCATCCGCTGTCCCCGGGAGCTGACACGCCCCCACATGTCACAGTCCGGCCGGGAGCCAAAATGATTGTAGTCTCCCTCTGGAAGGATCCAACCGAGCATTAATTCCAAGTTAGGTGTCACACAGGATATAAATCACGGACAAAGCAGAAAACAGGAGTTTGAAAAAAACAGGCCTTTTCTCTAGCTGGGCTGAGAGCTCTGTATCAGCAGGCTATTCTTTAAATTTGACTTTCGTTTCCCAAGGTTAGTATTTAATTCTCTCTTAACCACATCCTTGCAGAAAAGTCTATTTCTACTGTGGATTTAAGGAACTGGGAGAGAAGCAAGGCGGCTCCAGGCCTGTGACTTGGCTCTCAGAGCGGCCGGTATTTCCCAAGCCCCACCAGGCCTGGGACAGTGGCGGCAGCACGAAGGGGTGCCCCTTCTCCAGGGTGTCCCTTCTCCAGGGAAATTCAGCTCAAGGGAGCCCTGAGCCCAGGCCTAAGATGCTTAGAACCAGATCGCCCTGGAAGAAAAGCCACCACCCCATCTGCCACCCCTTGGACTTCCTGGTGCCCTCGACGCGCACACAGACGACCCCCTGGGCTGTCGGCTCCGTGCTGGAACTCCCCCATTCCTTCTGGGGTTGCATCTGGAATGGACAGGATTCTGGAGCCTTGCAGGGGGGGGGGCGGCTATGGGGACAGGTGCCCTTAGGAGGTGAGCGACTTGATTAAAGAAAGCCACACAGCCGGCAAGGACGGACATCTGGCCTCCTGACCCGCAGGCCAGGCCTGTCCTCTGCTGCTTTCTTGGTCCTGTCGTTTGTCCCAGACGGAATCCACTGAGCAGTCACCGCCGCCCCCCAAATCGTCCTTTGTCGTTGACTGATTTGCACCGTCTCCTGCCACCTCGGGACCTCTCCGCCCGTAGCACGTGTCGACCCCATGCTTGTCCGCAGGCTCACCGGTCTGCGCTCAGGCCAGGAGGGGCCATGTCGCTGGACAGACGGTGGCCTGTGCTCCTCATCCACCTGAAGGAGCAGGTTGCAGGTGAGTGGAGGCCGCGTGGCAAGGAGTGAGCCCGAGGCAGGAGCCGAACAGCCCCGGTCCCTAGGAAGACCAGAAGGCGTGACCGGACCCCAGCTGGGCGGACAGAGGCGCCGGGAGCAAACGGAGTGGGCGGGGAGCAAGCGTGACACATGCTGTGTGGACATTGATCACGGTGCCCGTTTCTGTTAGGGCCGCCCATCACGAGGCTTCTTGAGAGCAGTGGATTTGTCCTAACACGTTAGAAAAACTATTTCAAAAAAACGACGCAAATTTCAAAAAACATCTTTATGGAGAGAAACATGTTCGGATGTTTGCCGAGGCACGGCACGGCCGCAGGACATTGTCATGCCACTTCTTCGAGTCCTGGGGAGGACAAATGTCTGCTCAGTGCTGTTACCACGTGTGCTCGTCTGAAACACGCAGAGTCCCACGGTGCTCAGGTTATATAAAAAATCATTTTTTTACAGGAAACATGAGTTAATCCTGAGCTCAACGGGAGGAAAACAGACAGCTAGGGGTAGTGAATCACTCATTAAAAATTAAGCGAATCCACCCACAACGGGAAACAGCGTAACAGAATGTCAGTGTTGGCTTCACGCTGGAAGGCGGCCAAAAACGAGTCTTGGAAATAGCGCTGCCTCTGAATTTGATCTTGGCCCGATTGTGTGCCTTTAGGACCTGACTCCTTCTCCGCCACGTACACTCTCCGGCCTGTCGAGGGGAGCAGACTGGCCCTGGGGGTTTCCATGGGTTCTGCCCAGACGAAGGGCTCTGCCTTCTCAATGAATCACTTCCTCAGGTGAAACGCACCTTCGCGCACCCCCCAGAACCATCTGCTGGAACGGATCTCTGGGGGGCCAAATACCTTTGTCTAATTAACTGTCGTTTCTGCTGACGTTTTAACATCGAAGCCCATGAAGTCCCAGCTTCTGCTTCCTGCACATGAGCAACACCACGGAAAGAAAAAGGCCGCTTTGGAAAATATTTTTCCATTAATGAAACCCTCCTTGATACGTTCCTGCTTCTTTTAGAAGGCGCTGAGGAAGCATGGCCCCGGACGCGCTCGGCACACAGGGATTTCTGACGTCAACTCAAGACTCAGAGAAACATCGCTCCAGACCACTTGAAGAGACCTCTAAAAAATTCTCACCCGCCTTTTACTTTTCGGACAAAGAAGCTGTGACTCAGGCCATGTCTAAATCATTCAGCTTCCTACAACTCCGCTCCGTCTCTGTCTGTTCCTTTCCTAGGCTCCTGCGCGGAGCGTAGGAGAAACCGCACGGTCCTGAGCCCGCAGGAGACAGCTGATAAACGCCGGGTGAGCAAATGGACAAACTACTGGCCGCGTCGAAAGGAAATCTGGCAAGTGTGTGAGCAGAGATTAGGAGCTGGATTCGCTCGGCAGATAACACGCGGAAATAGTTCGGGACCCCGGCCAAGATCCACTCGAGTGATCAGAAAACCGGTCCAAAATGTAATTATCTACCGGCACACTGTTTACAGAATCCATGGGATATGTTCTTATTTATGAACGTGCTCTAGTCCTTGAATAATATTTTTCCATAATGGGAAATTTTATTTTCTCTTGGCAGGTCTGCGCCTTCCCTTCGGAGGTGGCGATGAGAGCTGACTGCTTTTGGGGAGCGGGGGGGACACTGGACGGTTGGGAGTCCCTTCCTGCCCTCCTGGCAGCTGCCTTCTCCAAGCCTGCCTGGGCTCTGCTTTCTCATCATCAAGGTGGAGGTGAGCGCGCACACCGAGACCGCCTCCAGGTACCCCTGAGGTCCGACGGGATAGTGAACTTGAGTGTGCTTCGTGAACTATAAAGCGCCCTACGTGCATGGGCATTATCATAAATGCAGTTTACGTTTTCAGCATAAGGCATTTAAGTTCTGTGGCAAAACAGGAAATAGGTCAAGTCCTGTTTCTGTGACTAATAATTTCCAGCAACATGACATTTTTAAAAAATTAATTTCTCTGCACCAACACGGTAACGTGGTAGCTTTAAAAATAAAAAAAAGCGTATCTATAGTGCCCGAACACAAAATTACATCATTCTAATAGCAGATCAATCTCGGTAGAGTTGCTAGAAATCCGTCAACGTATTTTTAACCAATCGTTAGAATTCAATCAGCCCCCATCATAAAATAACGTAAATGCACGTTTTGTTTTTTGCTTACACTCATTTCTATTAGAAATAAGGAAGGACGCTACTCAGAGAGCCTATTATGTGACCGGTTTCTGTCTGGCAGTTCCACGGGAATCTTCCCTTGTCCCACATTTTAAACACTGGATACTAAAGTCTGCATCATAATAAACAGTCTTAAAAAGTCACTTCGAATCGGCAAGTTTTGACCAGAATGCCTCTAATCTCCTGCGGCTCCGTGTCCCAACGCGCAGGGGGACGAGCCCCAGTGGATGAGACTGAATTTGGGGGCGAGTTCCCAGAGCGAATGGGGATTGAGCCACGTGCCCCCCATTTGGGACCAGAACTCGTACCTGATTCTGTGGCCCAGTGGGTCTGAGAAATCTCTCTGTAACCTGCATACCCAACAGGTTCCAAAAACCTCTCATCCTCGCCCAGTGCGACAGTTGCCACTCCTCAGGCAGCTGGCCTGGACCCGCGTGGCCGACGCCATCTGTGCCTACGGGGCGCACGCCCTGCGGGCAGGCACGTTGTCCCCCGTGGCGCCCGACGTGGGCCCCTAAACACCAGCCCATTGCCTTGCTGCCCAGGGACTGCCCCTGCATGCGGCACGTCATTTTTAACTAACACGTCACTTCACAAATCTGGTCATTAAAGGACAATTAGGAGGGAGGTTCTGATGCTTAAATCGGGTGGGATTTCGATGTGTCATCCCTCCAGCCCGAGGCCCGGCGGCCCCGACGCAGACAGCTCCTCTCTCCTCTCCGCCGGCCGGGCTGGGGTGGCCGAAAGCGGTTTCCTGAAGCGTCCACCCAGATTTCCTGCACACGGCTGGACAGAGTTAGCCGAGCTGCCTGCCAAATCCTCGTTGACTGAAAGCTTCCTGGCAACAGTCCCTCACCTAATTTTTAAATACCTGGGGCAGTTAATGCAAGCGACCACAATGCAAATCCCACTCGACAAGGGAGGGTCTCCCCGGAGCGTCCCTTTACCTCCCGTCCCACGGGAACGGCGCCCAGGAGCCATCCTGGCCTGCACGAATCCATGTTCTCCTGTCAGCTGCGAAGGGGTTTCCAGAAGAATTCCGGTCTGAACCAGGTCTGCCGGGAGCTCAGGGCTGAGATGCGAGGTTCTATAGGAAAGCTGTTCACATAGGAAAGTGGAACCTGTGACTGCTTCCCTCTGCTACATGACAGACGGTCACCTAGCAGACTCTTTCAGGAGGTAGTTAGTTCTTGGAAGAATGTTCAGACTTTCCTCAGGGGAAAATGGAAATGGAAATAAATGAGGGGTTGACAGTTCGTCACTGTCAGACCCAGAGGCCTGCTTCCAACTGCCTGTCAGCGTCTCACTCGGTCTCTGGGAGAAGAGCGTCTTCGCTGTTGGGAGAAACGCTTCTTGCTCAGAAAGGAAACCCAGGGAATCCACGGATGCTGATAAAACCCCCAGAAACAGAGCAAAGAAAAGAGGGACACAGGACTCGAATCTCGGAGGGAGTTTTGGAAGCGTCTGTGCTGCATGCACCGTGCATCGTGCACCGTGAGCATCTTTCTGCGGGTCCAGAACCAGCACAGGACAGGGTGCCTGTCCCCACAGGGACAGCGCGGCCCAGCCGAGGGGGCGGAAGGTGCTTCGCGGGGGTTCAGTGGCCCTGGTGGAACGTGCACCGGGCCTCTCCACTTTTACCCCTTCATGTTATTTATTTATTTTTTTCCGCCATGATGACCATTCAGACCGATGCCAAGGAAGAAAATCACACGTATTCAAACTGACAGGAGGAAGCGCAGACTGTCACGGAGGACCTGGCTGGCGAATGAACACTCCAAGTTCATTTCTAAATTAAACGCACTGCTACTTCATACGAGCGCTGAATTTGGTTTGCTTTTATTCCTCTGGTATTTCGATGAACCGAGGTGAACTAGGCAAGTTACGTATCATTTAATTGTACTTGCTGGCGGATGCCCTCTGGTATGACAACACGAGACGCCAACGAGCCTGGAGGAGATATCTAAGCCCTAACTCCGCACCTTCTAGAAATTCTTCGTTCCGAAATTCTGTTGCTTTATTTAGATGCTGTGCCACTAATACCCATCGGGTTGCAACAAACATTCTCCTCTTGAAGAAACTTTGGTCATATTGGATGATCGATAACCAATATGAACTATAGTATCACGTCCCAAGTTTCTTTTTAAATACTAAAAATGGGGGGGTGGGCAGGGAGAAAACAGGATGCTCTGCTAAAACACTCCTCATTCCAGTTTAACTGGGAAAATTTGACTCTTTTTTTTTTTTTTGGAAGTCAAATCTTAACATTTTTTAAATGAAAAATCAGGGATTAGTGCTGGAAAGGGAACTCTTTTGATATCCGTTATAGTACCGGCATATACATCACTACCCAGTTAATGCCTTCTTTAAAAGTTAAAAACAATTGCCCTCATTTCATGATGGCGTTTATAATAACAATTTTATCAAGTGCTGACTTTGGGTCATCTCGCTTCAATGGCACGATAACCCCAGGAAGTGACTGGCAGATGAGAGAAAAGGAGCGTCACACAGTCTGTATGTTCCCTCGGCAGGTCCTGCTGGGCTCCTGCTCTTAGCCGGCCAGCGGGTGGACGGTGGCCAGGGACTGGGGACAACCCCCAGCCTCAGGAAGCTTAATCTCTCCCGCCCTGCCCAGCAGGAGCTATTCACTTAGTTCTAACAGACTCAAAAGCAAGTTTCTAATTCCACAAACTAGAAATAAAATCTTTCTGTTAGTTGAAATCCTGAAGCTCTGGAACAAGTCTCATTGCTAACGCGATGAAAATGCCGTGGGCTAAAAGGCCAATCTGATGCCCCACCCTGCGGCCCAGTGGGAAGGCTCCACGCGAAGGCGGGGGATCGGGCGGCCAGGAAGGGGGTTTGTGCCCCCAGCACCCTTTCTTCATCTCGAAGAGAGAGCTTCCTGAATCCAGAAACACTTCTGCTAAGAACGCATAGCTTCCTACAGCAGAGCTTTACTTTCCTCTTGAGACAGAGGCCAAGGATGGGACCAAGGAGAGGCAGATGCCGCCCAAAGCTGCTTCGGCTCCCAAGTGTCCGTGGAGACGGAGGTGAGATGGCCTGCGGACGAACCGCTCAATTTGTTGCTGGTTTTGAGACAAGGCAGGGAGGTGGGGAGCCCGAAAGCACAGGTCACAGAATCACCGCCGCGAGAGCTGCTAACCTCTCCTGGCACCGGGCCAACCTGCCAAGAGGCCAGAAATCCCGGACTCGGCTGGGAGGCCGGACTGGGTGCCGAGGGGCTGGTGCTGAGCCAGACCCTCGGAACAAACCACAGTCTGTGCCTTGTACTGTGGGAGGAGACGCGTCTCGGGGGACTGACCCTCAGAGATCTCATTCCAGCATGGCGGGGTCCACTGCTTTTGATGGGCACGTTGCATGTCCATCCACAGAGATACGAATGAGCCAGGACCTCTCAGGCCGCATTCTGATGCAACGAGGGGCTGTATACTTCTTGTCACTAAGTCTCTATTCCGTTAATATCATCCAGTAGTGGCCCCTCTCTTTGATCCCACGGTTGACACTTGCCCGAGGAGATCACGCCATTCAGAACGGACGACGTCCAAGGGCGACGTGATGGAGAATGTGGACAACGCAGTCAGGTCAGCGGGTAGCAAAGGGAAGCTCTCCTAGTCCCTGTCTCGATACACCGGTGACCCTATGGGACACTCCTTTGAGACAGGGAGCGACCGTGCATGTAACAAACGTGCATTTGATCACTCAGGAATAACCGCAGCATGGACATCCCAGTAAAACGGTGCCACAAAGGGCAACCCCCAAAAGAGAGGGCGAGCCAAGGCCACACAATTGACGCATTGACTGTGGGATAACTCAGAGCAGGGTCCAAGTATTTCAAACAAGGCGACGCGTTTAAGAAACAAAACTTTCAGCTGCCCACGTCCTGGGCCCCTCACTAAAGGTAGGCATGTGCATCACGGCAGGCCAGGGGCTGCCTGCCCCCACGCAGCCGCCACTTCAAAAGCTCTCGCTCTCTTTAGGGACTTGGCACCAAATAGGCTGAGTCAGTAGAACGCAAAAAGGTGATGGCATTCTTTTTGCTAAATACTAGGACATTAAGACCAGGGTGTGTGGCCTGGACCTCAAAAGGCATAAAATCACGTGATGACGACACTTTTTAAAAATTTTTTTTTTACCCAAACTGCAATCCAGAAAAGCCCCTTTTCAGCAGCCCTCCCCACCGCAGGTCATTCGAGAAGCAATTAATTCGAGATGCGGCTCTGTGCTCCTGTGTTCCCTTACAGCCACCGAACGTGTGCCTTTGAGAGAAGGCAAGGCCCCTCACCATGCGAGAAGTCGGCAGAAGGAAAGCATGTGGAAATTGTGTTCTCGACAATACAGTTCAGAATACTGAACGGCTGAGCCAGGTTTCAAACGCAAAAAAAAAAAAAGAAAAAAGAAAAAAAATGATGTAACAAGAAGTGTGATGTGAGCCCATGCGAGACATTTAAGGCATAAAACTCAAATGCGACACGCTGACCACATGGCCTTCTTTCTCCAGAAGATAATGTTTCTCTAGCAATTAAACCACGCACATTTTTTTTAGCTAGGTGACTACACATGAGAAATAATTTTTAAAAATTTTGTACTCACCAAGGGAAAACTCAGGCTATAGTCTGAAAAAGAAAGAAAAAGAGAGAGTTAGTTTCCTGGTTAACAGGTGTCAGCTGCTAATTCTAGCCGCTCCTTTCTCTACAGCACTGGCGGCGTGTGGCCATTTTTGCCTCATCGTTCATGTCTCCTCGAAGCCTTTTTCTCTGCATGAAGATAAATTCTTTTTGCTATAATCATCAGCTTTCAAAATGGTCCTGCCCTAAACTGTTTTGTCATCTCTGGTTGTCAGCTGATAATGGAGCCTGCTGGCTGACCTAGATCTGCAATGCTTGGAATCCAGCCCCAAGGTGTCCGGTCGGTCAGCTGCCCCTTCTGTAGCCTGCAATGCCCACTCCAACCGAGGAAGTCCCCTCAGCCTATCTTCCCTAAGGACAGCCTCTTAACACCTGCTTGGGGTGGCTCCTCACCCCAGTTTTCCAGCTTAATCGTTATTCAGTTGGCTCATTCTCATTAATTTAACAACTCTCGGGTTCTTTTTAAAAACAGTTTTATTGAGATATAACTTACGTACTGTAAAGTACACAATTCAACGGTTTGTAGCACATTTACAGTTTCGCAACCATCAACAGAACCTAATGTTGGTCCATTTTCATCATCCCCCGAAAAATCCAATGCCCATTAGCTCATTCGCTCCCCGGCCCACCCTCTCCCCGCCCCCATCCCCTGGTGACCACTGACCTACTTCTCATCTCTGGAGTCCCCGTTTCTAGACCTTGCATGTAAATGTGGCCCCACAATATGTGGCGCTTGCGACTGGTGCTTTCACTGAACACCGTGGCTTTGAGGCTCACGCATGTCGTACCGCGGACCAGGGCTTCGTTCCTTTCTGCGGACGAGCCCTGTTCTTTGGATGGGTGTGATGCGTTTTGTTTAGCTCGCCCTCAGCTGACAGACATGGCTCCCTGGCTCCCGTGTGAGCGGCCAGCAGGGCGGCCTCGCACGGGGGTGAGGGCTGTGACCCTAAGCCCTGCCCCTGCCTGTGGCTGGAGACCGTGTTAGCTGTCATCCCGCATCTGCACTGAGAGACAAGGGACTCACGTTTGTATCGAAAAGCGAACACCGTGCACGGCGCTCTCCACCCAAACGGACAACTTCTCATCGCGGTCATGGCCAGGCTGGAGATTTTTAACAAAAGGCGGTGAGGGCTCTACAGCACACGGCTGGAGCGGATTGTCGTGCCAGCTACGAAGCCGACCTGTGAAGCAGGCTCAAAGCCGAAGAAGTAGAAGCGACCGTTCCGGTCACTAAGGAATTTTACGTCTGCTTGGGCAAGTCCACAGCTGACACCATTCTTGACGGTGGGAGACTGAATGCTTCTCCCACCCCCAACGCTGGGCAAGCCAAGGCTGTCCACTCTCACCGCATATTTAACATTCGACCGAAAGTCCTGGTCAATGCAATAAGACAAGAAAAAGAAATCAAAGACGTAGAAATTGGGAAAAGAATAATACTTCCTTAATTCTCAAATGGCATAACTGTCTACATAGAAAATTCCAAAAACAATCTTCAAAAAAGCAACTGAGGATCGATCTGTGGAGCAACATATGAAGCCACCGAGTCCCCAGAATGCAGCGGAGCCCAGTGTGACAGGAAAGAAATGGCGGAGGGTGCGGGCACTGAGTGTGGCTTGTAGTGTCGCCCGGAGGCTGGAGGAGGTGAGGCAGGTGTGGCATGGGTGATGTGGGGGCTGGGAACTACCTTTTTTTTTTGTAGGAATAACTTATTACAAGAGCCTACCCCTTCCAATGCCCAGAAAGAACCTAAGATGCTGGAAAGAGTGACTCACGGTGGTTGCCTGGGGCCAAGCATGGGGACAAGTCAGGGGCGGAAGGGACCCTTACTATTTCAGGAGGACTGACAGAAGGCCCCAAACTACCTTCCAATGCAATGTCGAGTCATGAGAACATAAAATAAAACCCAAAGGTAAGCAGCAGCGTATCATCTGCTGAAGCAGGGCTGTAGGCTTGAGTCAAACCAAACGAAACCACAAGGGAAAATCCAGTCGGGTGGGGAGTCAGGCGGGCACCCCGTCAACAGCTGGTGAAATAACTGAGCGAGCGTGATTGGCTAAATCCCAAACACACATGAATAATCATTTTGAATTAAACTTCGAGCAAATGTTTTATTTAAAACACACACACACACACACACACACACACACACAAGAATACACGGAACAAGCGGGCTCTGCAGATAGCTCCCACATTGTATTGGTTTGGGGCTCACACATGTCAGCGTGAAACCACAAGTAGCCATTTCTCCAAGTCCAGAAGTAGCACAAACACCAAGCAACCAGAATATCCGCTGCAGTCAGCCCTGGCTACGCGAACACTTTCTTTAGCCCGAGGCTCCGAGGCAGATGGCCACCATCATACGAGCAAAGCCTTGGAAGAGGCGAAATAAGCACATTACAAAACTGAGGGCCGGGAGGCTGGACCCCATGGACACGCCTCTTGGGAGGGGGGTGTCCCTGTGCAGGGTGCACAGTGTCACTCCACAACTGGAATGCTTCCTGCTCTTAGGGAGCACCGTCCTCCACACCAGGGGACAGAGCTGTGAGATCGATCGGTCGGTCGAGCGCCTCGGCAGCCGCTAATGTTGCTTTCCCACAGCACGTGGCCGGCCCTAGGGGGCCCCCCGAGTCCCAGTTTAAGGATGAGAAGCGGAGAGCCGGCGAGCTCCGTGACCGGTGTCACGCTGAGCAGGGATGCGGGCGTCAGGGCTGCTGAGACCACCCTCGGCTCTGGGCCGCACAGGGAATCCAGCCCACGCCACGGTTCACACCTGCGTGCTTGTTTCGTTCTGTCTCCTTCCCCCTGCGTGAAGCTGTCATTCCTTCAGGGACCGTGTCTTCCTTGTCTTCACATTCTTAGTGTTAGGGGCCCTGCCTGCCAGCAGGGGGTCCCACGAAGGGCATTCTGTTCAGAGTGACATCGGTACTAGAGAACTCTTTATAATCCCTTCTGACTCTAGAAGGGGCTCCACTGTGGTCTACGGGCCAGAAAGATCTAGAAAGGCCCAGGCTGGCCGCAAACATCCTGTGGGGAGCAGTGGGTGTGTGGGAGCGGCCTGGCCCTCTAAGACCTGGACCCTCTGGCCATGGAGGGGCAGCGGTCTGCCCCGAGCACAGGCCCAGCCGGTGTCTGTGCCAGGAGCAGAGGCAGGGCCGGTACCCGGCTAAAGCCGGGAGCGGGGTGGCGTGAGGACAAGGGACAGGGGAAGTCCACCACGGGGGCGGAGAGGGGGAGGGGGCTGGCACTCCTGCAGGAAGTGGCCTCACTCCGGGGCGTGGTCCTGATCTCTCACAAGATACGGAAAGACCCGGCCGCGTTATTGTGCATCCAAACTTTGCAAAAAGGAAACTAAAACCACAGCGTTTAGAACTGATCCACTGGAACTGTTCCATTTCAGAGAACAATGCAAATTATTTCTGACTTGTCAAGTTCTGAGAGGGTCAGAACTGGGCAATCTTTCCAAACTCGGACGAGAGTTAAGCCTCTGTCATCCAGACCATTGGCCCGAAGCCTCATAAACATTCCTGTGGGGGAAACGTACACCACTGAGGGTATCTCTACCAGCTCCTTTTTTCAATGGGCAACAGCATTTAAACATTTTTTGGATGTGCGTTTACATTTTTAAAAAGTCTGCATACCTATTTCTACACGTGTAGTGCATCTAAAACGCAAACTTTACGACGGTTAGCATTTTATAAGACACGGGCACACAAATAAAAGTCCAGATCACGCAGCTAAACACCATGAACTGTGGCCAGGCGCCATCTCGCCAGGCCCCAGCCGAGCGCAGCCGCCCCGGCTGCGTTTCAGGCTCTCGCATTTCCCAAAAGGCACTGAGGTGTCTCGAGCAGTCAGTTGGTCAGCACGTTGGAATAGCAAGACGTGTCACGCACCATCGATCGGGATGACGCAGACGATTCACTTAGGCGGACCGCCCAGAGCGCAGGGAAATCACGTGCGCTGGCCGCACCCGGGACGGGCACCTGCGCAAGGGCGCAGCTGGGTCTTCCCGGTGGAAGACCCCGTGTGGGAGGCGCAGACGCCTCTGGGCTTCGGGTCCCCGCTGGTCTCGCTCTGCCGAGTCTCCCTCTTCCTCATTCACCTTCCAGGCACCAGCAAAGCTGTCGATTTCTGTACTTTCTATCGCATAATAGAAAGGCTGGGAGGAGCTGCCAGACCCACCCAGGGGACGGAAAGCTCCCTAAACGATGAGGGGTTCTGGAGACCCTTACTCTGCCCACCCCACAGCCAGCACGTCAGCTTGAAGAGAGGTGGGGGGATCCTTAAAACAGCGACGCTAAAGCGGGAGAGAAGACCCCCCCATTTTCTCAGCCGCCCCATTTTGTCCACCTGTGACCAGCGAGCTGGACTTCTAGAAACACAGCACTTTGTAAGAATTATTCATGGGCAGCTGCTCGGCCAAGGGCCACATCCATCCCCTGGAAAACTCCCACGGGCGAAAAGCAGGTGTCATTGGAAATGTTCTGGACCTGTCAGAAACAGGGGCCGCCGCTCTGTAAGAGATGGTTTTAGCTAGTCGGCAAGTGTGCAAAGGGAAACCGCTCGGAGCCCTCCGCCGGTCAGCGGGTGACGCTCCTTCAAGCGTGTCACCTCCTCGGAGGTGTGTCACTCCGTAACAGGGTCGCCTGGGTGTCTGCCCTCCCTCGCCCCTGTTCTTAGTTACGCACCTATGACCAAGCCTGCTTCACTGTGCCACACCCTTCCCACACCATGGGGTCCCACCCTGAACCCCAGCCCCACAGACCTCTTGCTTCCTGGGTGCTGGCTTCTGTCCCCACACCATATGTCATGTGACTGCAGTAAACCGAGTCAGCGCAGCCATGTCCCAAGACAATGCCGGCCGACTCCCTGCCCCCGGAGGAGCCCAGGGTCCGGGGCTGCAGAGGGGGCGCCGTGCCCAGGGGACCGCGACTCGTCCGGTTGCATCGGACTTGCCCCCGGAGGAGCTGCAGAGGGGGCGCCGTGCCCAGGGGACCCCGACTTGTCCGGTTGCATCGGACTTGCCCCCTTCCAACGTCGCACGTCAGCGTCTCCCTCGTTTGCAGAAACCACTCGGTGTGCTTCGATCGCTTTCCTTCCCTCCACTACTGCTCGTCCGCTGGACTACGAGGACGGAGACACCAGTTATCCATTAATGGGAGAACTGGGACCGGTGGGCCGCGGCCGGGCCCTCGGCCTGCTTGGAGATGTCATTTCATAATGTATACCCAGGGCCGGGCTTTTTCCAGTAAAAGCAGAGAAACAGCCCACGTGCTCAGGACAGCGCCTGGTTCGGGGAGGACCAGGACCCTGAGCCGAATGACAAACGAAGGACGATGTGACTCCTGCTGTTGCCCAGCACTCGCGAGGACAATTCCCGCCTCCACCGGACTCTAACACTGGGCTCCCCCCGAGGTTGGCGCCAGGGGCCAGGTGTGGCGTGGCACCAGTAGAGCAAGAAGGGGCCCTGGGGACCCCCTCGAACGCACCTGAGTGTCTCTGCCAACTGGGTGGGGTGGGAACTGAGTCAGGGCGGAGTGACCTCGCCCAGGAACGGCTGCGTGTCCAGCTCCCACGCCTCGTTGCTCACCTTGCCTGAGCCTTTGGCACGCTCACCCGACACAGAGTCCTCCTCGCTCTGGGCGGGGGGTGGCTGGGGCCGGGAGGGCAGCGAGGCCTGCCTTACTCGTCCCTCTGGGCTCACATTGTGAAAGGCGATGTGGCGTCCAGGGCGGGGCTTTGCAGAGGCCCCTCGTCCACCGAGGCCTGTCTTACTCGTCCCTCTGGGCTCACATTGTGAAAGGCACTGAGGACGGGCTGTCGGGCGTGCGACGCTGACGGTGACTGAACGCGGAATCTGACTGGGAAGACACCTCTTGTTCTAAGTCACGGTCGGTGAGCCTCAGAGAAAACGATCTCCCTCTCAGAGTCAGGCAGTGAGCTGGCGGGAGTCGGAGCACCGATGTGCAATGCCCCCGCCCCCACCAGGATGCCCTGGGCCTGCGACGAGGTCCCCGAGCAGGCATGTGCAGGGCTTGGCTGGTGACTGTGCCGACACTCGGGCGTAAACAGCAGTGAGCTGCAGAGGCCCAGGAAAAAGCGACGGTCCCCAAGGCAGCCTAACGGGTGAGCCATGGCATCGAGTAATTATTCAGGAGGCTCCCTTTCCCCGGGGACCCAGGATGAAAAGAGACTTACGTCGCGCTTCTTAATTTAAAAATAGCAATCATTGCTGTTAATTAAAATGTTAGTTACCAGCGTCCTATACGAGTGGCAAAGGGACAAGTCAGGGGGTCTGTCTGCTTCGCCACCACGAATGCACGGAGCTTCGCCCTTACACGGTAATGACCGCCGCTAACGAGCAGCGGAAGCGGCGTTTTTGCGGACCGGGCAGCACGGCCGAGAGCGGGCCGCGCCGGCAAACAGCCCTCGGGATCGTCCGGCGGAGCTCAGAGGTGCCCGGGGGACAGAACCCGGACAGCGAGAGGCCGCGAGCGACCGACACGCAGTGCACAGACGCCCTCGGACTCCAGGGGTCCCCCCCTTCCTGCTTCCAACGCCGGACTCCCCTTCCGGCGGCCCCTCCGACACCCACCGCAAGCTGCTTCGCAGTGGCGTCCAGGGCGGGGCTTTGCAGAGCCCCCTCGTCCACCGAAACCCTCGTTTCCACTTCGGCCCCTTCCTCCCGCCGCTCCCGAGGCAGACAGCTTCCCCAAGCCGCCCGCGGCCGTCCGAGCCCTGCCCTGTCCCGGCCACCATGCCGCGTCCTCCCGGCCGCCCGAGTGACAGCTGTGCTCAGCCACGCCTCGCCAGCCTGTCCTCCTCTGGCCACACCGTCAGAGCCACATGACGCGGCAGGACAGCGGGCGAGGGTCAGGCCCCATGTGCCGCCTTCTCTGCTGCTCTGAGTACGTCACACAGGCGTGAGCCACATCTCACAAAGGACACGAGCACGGTGGAGACGCTCACCCAAAGACGGACTCGGTGGCTCGGCTGCTGCTCCCCGAAGACAGAG
Source organism: Pteropus medius (assembly GCF_902729225.1). Classification (NCBI taxonomy): domain Eukaryota; kingdom Metazoa; phylum Chordata; class Mammalia; order Chiroptera; family Pteropodidae; genus Pteropus; species Pteropus medius. The sequence continues at coordinate 3,066,763 of NW_024349802.1, forward strand.
CCGCCATCTCTAGCCTGAACTGATCACACAGACGGTCCTGCGCACACCCCAGCTACTCGGAAAACACTGCTGGCTGAATGCGTAAATGCGCTAACCCGGTTGTTACAGTCGGTTGAGCATCTACTATGGGCTCCTGCTCTGCCCAGCAGTGAGGATTTTAAAAACGACAGGGGCGGGGAGGCTGAGGGTGTCCGCCCTGGATGGTGTCCAAAGGACAGGCTTATGCACAGCCCGCTGACACGCAGCGTTGAGGGCCGGCCGCGGCGAACCACGGGCTACGGCAGACGGAAGCGGCGGCACCCGACCCGCGCCGGCCGACGTCAGGCATCTGTCTCAAGAACAAGGGGCCCAGACGGACGACACGAACAAAGGCAAGCAAGCTGGAGGGTGCGTGGAACAGCGTGGAAATGGCAGATCACCTGAAACCTGGCTTTGACCTTGGAACAAGTCGCTTGACCTCTCCGAGCGTTAGTTTCCTCACCTTGGGGACGGGGATACCTGTCCTTACCGTGCTGGCTTAATGAACGAGACGCCCCACGCGACGGACCCGGCCCCGAGCCAGAAGTCCGCCGGCCTGGGCGAAGGCGTGGCCAGCAAGGTCACTGCGGTGGCCCCACGGAGGAGAAACGACGGGAGCGGCCTGGGCACGGACGGTGGATCCGTGAGCGACTGGGGGGCCATTCCGATGGCCCAGGTGAGGGGCGGGAGGTACCCCAGATGGTGGTGGCACCAGGGACAGAGCTGGGTGACCGGCTAGTTAAAGATCGAGGGCTGAGCCCACCACCTTGGGAGACACACGGGTGAAGAGCAAGGAAGGGCAAGGAAGGGTGGACGGTGGCCTCCTGCCTGCCTTGGGAGCGGGCCGGTCATTCATGGAGGCGGCTTCCGGTCTCGGAGTTCCCGGAGGCGGCCCGCACGGCCATCCCTCACAGACACCGGAGGATGTCTGGCATCATAAGAAAAGAGAAAATCTTGCTGAAAACGGTGCGATTCTTTTTTCAGGGACGTGGTACTCCGAGCGGAGGCGTTTGTTAGCTATTTCTAAAAAAGGCTTTGACAGCTAGTAAACCAGAGAACTGAAAAGTCTGTTAATAACCAGTGATTTTGTCCAAAAAAAAAAAAAACCCCACACCCAGAAATTTGGTTTAAGGACTTCCCCCAGCTAACCGGCGGATCTGAACCCTAGCTCTGAGACGGTGAGGGGCTGGAGGCCCCCCGAGCATCGGCTGCGTCGTTTTGAAGAGGAAAAGCTAAATGTCTCCGTTTAACACGAGTTCACAATGAAAGGCGCTTCCTGGGATTTGCACATCACCGAGCGAGGGCGAAAACGTCCCCAGGCTCAATGCCGTCTGTCCCTGGGGACAAGCACCTAATTTTCCTCCCCGCCGGCGCCACTGGAAAAGTTCCGTGAGCTTGTAATTCATCCCTTCTCCCCGCGGAGGAACACTGCGGTATTCACTGGAAAACAAAAACAGCTTTATCCCCCAAACACGCAGCGCTCCGTGCTGGGGCGACACGTGGTCGCAAACGTGGAACGTTTGCCTGGTGCGCGGACTGTCCGCCTCCAAAGGCCAGCCCTCCTCCGCCCCCGGGAGGCGACGCACGCATCGTCCGCAAGGAAAATTATTTTCTTTCTTTACTACTCAAGGTACCATCTCAAAATGTTTGGATCTGAGCGGCTCCCATGGTCTGCGGAATCCCAGGCGTTTGGGTCAATGAGGCCGGAGGTGGAGGGGCCGGCTCGTGTCTCCCACACGGCGGGCACACCAGGCCCTCGCCCGCCCTAGGCACAGCCAGCGGTCTGCCCGTGACCCCAGCCTGGGGGAGGGAGAATTGCAGCGCGTCCGCTCCCCGACCCGGAGTCTGCCGCTGCCCCGGGGGAGGCTGGGTGACCTGGGCAGACCCCTGTCCTCTCGAGACGTTAGTGGCCTTTACGCACGAGGTCATGGACAGCTTCAGATGACGATCCAAGGACACGGCGTTATGTGAAAGAGCCCGTAAACTGTGACGGTGACAGGGTGAGTCCAGGGAAGGGATGGCTCTGGATGGAAAGCCACTGCTTGACCCCTGGGGGGGCGGTGGCATGAGGTCGAAGCAGTGCCTGTGGTCAGTCAGGAGCAGTGCTGGACACTGTCCACCCAGGAACCCGCCGAATCCTCACGATGACCTCTTTTCCTTTATGGGAGTGCGTGAGATACTGGAGCACCGAGCCCACCACGGTCCATCGCTGAGGTCAAGTGGAGCGGATAGTTAGTGAAGTAGAAAGAATATTAGGAAATCGTGATGCCACAGAAACCAGCTGAGGAAAGCGGTCACAACGACCCGGGAGCAAGTGCCACAAGGCCACAAGGTCACGTGGTCAGCAAGAGGTGAAGCCGGAAACCGCTTCCAGCCGGACGCGCGCTCTCCGACGCGGTGTGCCGACACCCCACGTTAGGGACGCCCCTGTGCTCTGGTCAGGGATGCACAGGCACAGCAGTGGTCCCCAGGGCCATGGCAGAGGACGTGGTCACGACCCAGGAACACTCCCGCTCCCACAATGCTCTCGTGGTCACAAAGCGCCACTTCCTTAAAAAGCCAGCACTGTTTGTCTGATGTGCCATGGCCGAGGACACCAAAACACCATCTTCCCACCGAAGCCCAAATTCAGATCTCAGATTCACGAGCAAATTCATAAAAAGCCTGGCTTGTTTAAAACAGGGCTGGGTGTCTGCACAGGGAGAAGCTCTGGAGACTGAATTTGGGAAAGCTGCACGCAGTTCAAAGCTGCATCTGAATTTGACGAGCAGCCTCAGGGATCACGGACGGACCCGCTTGCGGCCCGGTGGCCATCCCGGCAGGAGTCCGACTGGCCTGCAAGAGCCACCCTCCCTCCTGGCCCGTATCTCTGGCCCGCGGAGAGCAGCCGCGCTTCTAACAGACCTCCTCCCGTCTCAACTAAACGGGAAATCACTCTTTCTTGAGGGTTCCCCAAGAACCGCCTTGAGAAGCAGCGGCAGCCACACAGGACTGGACGGGACCTCCGTACCGGGCGCCCCCTTCATCGGAGAACTTAAACGCTCCGTGACTGTGACGACAGCGAGGGCACCCCGACACCCCGTGGCAGCACCGTGGGTCAAGCCCCAGGCAGGCGTCGCCTGGCCGAACCCTCACCCCGGGGCTTCGAGCCAAGAACCCCGCTTCCCGCCTGATGGAGGAGGAGATGGCAGCTCCAAGATCGTGGGCGCTGTCCCTACGTCTCAGGTCGAACCCGGTCCTCAGCTGACGTCTGTTGCTGTGAGACCCGCATCCCCTGTGGGTCCCCGACCCCTCCTCTGGGGCTGGCCTCCCTGTGCCCACCGGGCCTTCTGTACAGAGGGCTCCGTGAGCGACCGTCTGCGTCAGTGTGACAGCCTCCGCGAGCAGCACATCAGCACGGGGCGCACACTCGACGCGCGAAGCTCACAGCGCATGCCATTCTGAGACCCTCCGTAACACTGTAGCTCTGCGTGACTTACAGGCGGGCCCTCTGCATGTGACAAAGGACACAGAGACCTTCTCCGCTGTGTGTTAGACAGTGAGCCCTCCGTGGTTTTGTCACAGGTATGGGACAGGAGAACAGCTCCGGCCGATTTTTGCTACGTCAATTAATTTTAATGTCATAGAAACCCATCTACCCAACCACTGGCCCTAGATCAGTTTCACCCAGGGGATGGTTTATTTTAAAAGTGACCGATCATTCGAAACATCCATAATTAAAATAAAATGGCCTTTCTCCAATACACGCTTCCCGTGATGTAAATAGGAACGTCATCCACGCAAAATCTTCGACATCAAGGGAAAACGGCAGGTTCTCTCGTTCATGAATGCAGCTGTAATGAAAACTTCGGCGTCCATCAGTAAACTCAGCCTCCTGTGGCATGAAAGAAAGAGTTGCCACAATGACCGAGCTTCGGAGTTTAGAATAACAAAAAGAGACTTGCATGAGACTCACGGGCATCGCCCCCTCTGTGACCATAGTATTAGCTGGTTGACCAGTGGATCCTTATCGAGTGCCTGTGGGCTACACATAATTATTTAGCGCCGAGTTAGCCATGGTGGTGAGGGGAAAGTCCCCTGCCTGGGGACAGGGGACAGAGGAGGAGAGATCAGTCATCTCAAAGGACAGAAGCCGGGTCCCAGAGAGGGCAGAGGGCAGGAGGAGGGCGTTCTGGGCTCGGAGCGCTGATTCCCACCAGTTCTGCAGTTGCGGACCTTCCCCTGCAGAGCTGTGGTCGCAGCGAGAGGCCCTTGACCGCCCCCATTGCACTGGCCGCTCTGAGACCCAGGGTGCCATGGAGCAGCTCAGCTCCTGACAGGGTCCCCAAGAACCCCACTGCGAAGCGGCCCCCACCTTCACCGCCCACTCACCTCTGCTTCTGCCAGTCCGGAGTCCCTGTGCGTGTGGTGGGCTCCGGGGCCACTGGGGCCAGAAAACACCTCGGTTCCACGCTGCGTGCGTGTGTGTGTGTGCGTGTGTGGGTGCGTGTGGTCACCTCCTCTATGAAAACACAAAGAACTCAACTGCAAGGACACGAGCTTGCGGTCACGCACCAATCCAGGCTCTGGAGTCTCCAGGCCTGCCGACCTCGGGCTTCCCCGCCAGGTGCGGCTCCAGGTCCCCGTGCCCACGAGCCCCTGAGCAAAAGCTCACACTCAGGGAGCGACACACCTTCACGAGGCACTGACGGCATGTGGCGACAGCTTGCTCGGTTCCCGACGAACCAGCGTTTGCACTCACTGCTTCCACAGACGTGCAGGAAAGACACCCATCCCATCCTCCCCGACGCCAAAATGCACCCAACTCTCATACGTGTGTGGTCCCCTTCACCCTCCCAGCGACCCGCGATGGTGCGCGAGTGTCATCGCGGCCTCAGACACTCGGCCGCCTGGAGCACTGGGGGGACGGAGGGGCCCGTCCTCTCGCAGGCTTCGTGCCCTGTTTTCCGTCGTTGCCGGAAGGCGCTAAGAAGAGCGAGGGAAGAAAAGCAGAAACAGAGCTAACGTGATCCTCACGCCGAGGCTGTGGCTTCCCCTGCTTCACTGACGTCCTCATGTCGGGATTTTCCTTAACTAAGGGGTTAATACCAGCTAGGGAGACGGAAAGCTGATTTTTCCATCTTCTGGGAGGGGGAAAAAGTCATTGTTGCAAACCCTATCAATCGAATTGCTCAGGCTTTCAAAATAAAGTTGTCTTAGGAGTTAGCACCAGGAAAGTGTTTATATTTCCTGGAAAACTGAGAACATTCTTCTAATCGGATGAGAACAATGCAAGCATTGTGTTCATTTTTGCCTGGTCAGCCAGGAAGCTTGGGACTGAATTTAAGGCACAATTGCAATGACATCTTATCTCCGGGGAAGGGGAGGGAGCTGGCGTTTATCGAATGCCTATTTGTGCAAGGTGCTTTCACAACATGTTTTTAAGTGAATGCTTGCAATCGCCCAGTTATTATCACCCCTTCCACAGAGGGGGACGCCAGGGGCTCGTTCACGCGCCGGCACGTGGTCAAGGCGGCACGCAGACCCGAGTCCGCCCGAGTTACGAACTGTCCTGACACAACACGGCTTCCCTTCCCGAAGCTGCCCCCAAATCCTTCTGACCGGCGAAGGGCGCAGATTACCAAGACATTAAGAGCAGGGATGCTGGCCCGGCCCGCAGGACGGAAATGCTGGACGCTCTCTGCCCAGGGCAGCGGTCATTACAGGCTGGGTTCCTGGATGGCCAGGGCGAGCAAGCGTTTCGTCGGGTCGACCCAGGGCCTGGACGGGCCTTGCTGGGGTGGCTGTGCATGGCCAGACACCAGGTCTCCTCCGGTGGCTCCATGTAAGATGACTTCTGAATGCCATCTCCCTCTCTGTCCCCGAACCTAACAGTGGCTTCCTCTCTCCACGCTCCTAACTCGTTTGCTCGAGCCCGGAGTGCAGATGACTTCAGAAAACTTCCCAACAACACAGAAACCAAATCGCCCTGTCGAACTCACAGGTACGGTGGGTTTTAAACGACTGGTTTACACAGCGGAGATGTGAGCACTCAGCATGGTCGTCGGCGAGTCTGGTCTTTGAGGACTGACCGCGGGGACGTCTCTGTGACCTGTCTGGGGTCACACACGCACCCAGGAGAGCAAACTGTGCATTTAAAGCCAAGTCAGAGAGACGCACTGAACATCTGCAAGACGGCTCACACAGCATCGGTGTCCAACAAACATTCAAAAGACTTTACCCGCACCCTCTGCGACCCCATTCACATAAATTCAAAAGCAAGCAAAGCGAATGTATGGTGTCCCACGTAGGGGAGTGGTTACCCCTGGAAGGGAGGGGTGAAGGGACTGGGAGAGCACCTGCAGGCTTGGTGGCGGGGTCCACGCTGCATTCCTGCCCCCGGGGCAAGCCGTGTGAAAACCCACACTCACAGACTGTATACTGTACGCTTTAGTTTGATCTACTAGTTGGGATCACTGCTGGTACTACTCTTTACCCCGTATAAATAATAAAAGAAATGAATTCATCTTTAAAAAATCAGGTCAGCTGAGCAACGTCCCCACATCACCCGCTCCCCGCACAGTAGGGCGACGGCGACTGCGTGCAGAAGAGAACTAACGGATGAAGGGTCTGCGCCTCCCGGGTGCGTGTTCGCCACCGAAGGCCTGACGCCTTCTAGAACCAGCTCGTTTACCTTCAGGCGTAAATTCTATAGGAAAATGATTTTCTGATATGTACTGTTTTCCTTTTTTTCCCAAAAGGAATTAGGACTCCCAGCGTGCACACAGATCTCGAGGTGTCGGTCATGCGGATGACGTCCAGTTGTGGGAGGGCTCGCCTCCCCAGGCCGGCTGCGGGCAAGGGCTGCCATGGTCACAGCACGTGGGTCTGAGGGCTGATGTGGCCTGGCCCTCCTGCCACCAGAGGGGCCCGGGCAGGTCACCTCACCTTTCCGAGACACACGGTTCCCATCTACCAAATGAGGGGAGCCTGCCTTTTCTCTGGTGGGGTGACCGGCTCATCCCGCGGGGCCCGGGCCTTTCCGGTTTTATGCGGGACATCCCGCCTGCCGTCCACGCCTCCTGCCCTGGCGGGCCGAGTGGCTACTCTTCCCGCGATGGTGCGGGACGGCGAGCAGCATCCAGAACGTGGCTTCTGTGGTGCCCGGGCCGTGTCACGTGCTCAGTAGCTACTGACTTTTGTCACCACCATGAGCCCAGCCTTCTCCAACGCGCCTCTTCTGCGTGTGGGCTCTGGCTGTAATAACCGTCAATATTTCACCCCTGAGAAACCATCCATCGTCCTACCTTTCCTCCGGCTTCCTGACCCCCTTCCCACCGTAAATGATCAGTGACCTCTGGCCATTCCCGTCAGAACACAAGTGTCCAGAGGGCTCCACGCACTGGCTGGGACAGCTGACCCCGGACGTGGCGTCCGGCCCCCGGGCTTCCACTCCTCGTGTTAAAATGAGGATGACACCAGGTCTCCTCCGGTGGCTCCGCGTAAGATGACTGTGATGCCGTGGAGATGCCGCGTGCCCGTGCTCGCTACGCACGGCCCCCGGCTCGGTGAGCGGGGCCGGCACTGTGCTCCGCGGGGGACACCTGCAGACCCGCCTGGGCATGGGCGCTCTGGCAGAGGTCTGGGGAGCATGAGGGGCCAGTGGTAGCTCAGCACTAAGCCCAGGCAAAGGGGCCGGTGCAGAAGGACAGGACACCCCAGGGCCCAGTCCTCTGTGAGATGAGGTGCGAGACAGCCCCAGCCCTGAGCCGACCAAGGTCTGAACACTCTGCAGCAGGTGCTAGGCAGAAACAAGGATTCCGGGCTCAGACCCTCTGCAGCCGACGGGGGTCCCCCCACTTAGCTCCAAACGAGCTAGTTTTATTGTCTAATGTCTGGCGCATGTATATTTATGGTTTACTGCATCTGTCAGAGGAATACAGAATGAAATCGTTTACATATTTGTGCTTCGACATAAACTGCAAAAGGAACGTAGTGGAAAATCATGGCATCTTCTTAATTTAAGGAGGTAGAAACACTTCCGATGAGGAGCTGGCCTTACCTTTGAAACTGCAAATACCTCCGAAGGAAATCAGAAGAACGTGATTTATAACAGAAAATCCCCCAAACTCCCAGTGGCGTGGACATACTCGATCCGCACTATTTTCATGTTTCCACAGGGATATAAATCAATTTAGGTACTTAAAATAGCCTCAGAAAGGGAAAAAAAGATCGAGCTCTTAGTTACCATGGGAATTACTAATTGAAGCACTTCTTTTGTCTTTCAAAGATCCTTGCCAGTCCTGTGACATTTAGAATGACAAAATTAAGGGAGCCAGTATCTATTTCCTGCCATTTGATGATTATAAAAATATCGTTATGGAAGTTAAAATTAAAGCAGCTTCGTAAGAAGTACAACCCACTTGTAGTAATGACAGACATTGCAGAAATCTATCTTGGACTGAATTTCAGAAGTTGGGTATAGGATCTCCAAAAGGTTCTGAGAAATTAAGAAAAGAGACATTTAAAGCCCAAATGCTCTCCCGCTGCTTCGGTGGGCGAACACACCAAAGGTGGCAGGTCATTCGCCCCGACGCACCCCCCCGAGCGATCGAGGGAACCATCCAACGTCCAGCAAACGCTGGAGAGATTGACGAGCCTGTAGCCTCAAAGCTACACAACTGACCGCAGGTGCTTATTGAAAATGTAACTTCATGGCATTCGCGGGTGCAGAGAGCTTTTTAAAGAAAAGTATCACTTACACGGAGTTTGCGGTCCCTAAAGTAATACTCGCGAGTGTCACCACCCCAGGTCTTAGGGAGGGGATCAGCGGTCATGCAATGTGAGTGCCCCTGGACTACGAAAGGCTCGCCAGGGCACTCGGGTTCGTTAATAAAGACGTAAATCTTTCACTTAGCTTTGAGACGCATCCGCAGTTGGCCAAGGGCTGAAAAACCGGAATTAAGAACTTCGTTAATTCTCAGAGACAGCTAGAAGCCTCGTCTATACAAAAATATAGTCCTAGGAGTTTAAGTTGAATAAATAAAAAGGACCCCCTGCCATCTAGGCGTAGGTAATGGACGGCAATCACGCCGGGTGCGACTTCACATAGGACGAGCCAAGCGAGGGGTGGTCTCAGCCGGGAAGAGGCTGGACACACCTGGAGGAAGGTTCTAAACCCCAGGGGTCAGCGCTAATCCCGGGTCTCACTTTAAGAAACTAAAACAGAACACCTTTAGCAATGACAAGAGTGAGACAGAGTGAAGCACAGAGCCAAAAGGGAGAAGCCGTCTCGGCCGCAGAGGGGCCAGGCAGCCCTGCGGATGGGCACGGGGCTGGCGGGGGTGCCGCCGCTGGGAGGGGCTCCCCTTCCTTCCTCCCTCTGTGCGGAGCTCCTGGCCCCAGCGCTCTGGGCTTCCCAGAAGGGGAGCATTAGCTGGGCCACCACCCCAACCCCGCTGCGAGTATACACACACGCACATGCGTGTGCGCACGCACACGCACGCTGCCTCCGGTGAGGGCGTAGCAGAGTCCTTGCCCTCACTCTACGCTCTCCCTGCCCACTTTTGGGTTTGTCAACTCGGTTTTGCCATACAGCAGTGCAAAGAGGGATCCTTCTTAGTTATTAAGGACAAAGTGAGTTCATTCATAGAGCATTTCCTGAACACCTACTGTGTGCTGGGCTCTAAAGACACCATGACGGGCCCACTCAGAAGCCCCTCCGGCTCGCGGACAGCCCATAGGGTGGTGGGGGAGACACATTCGCCACATGTTTACGTTGGCAAACAGATCCTGGAGAGCTTGCAACCTGACCCACACTGGCAATCAGGGAGGGCTCCCTATAGGAGGCGGCCTGGGCTGAGAACCGGAGGAGTGGGAGTTAATTAGATACGAGGTGCTGGGGGGGCGTCCCAGACACTTCTGCCGGCCGGTGTGTACGCGTAGTGTGGGGAGTGGGTGTCTGCTCGCTCAGCCTCACCTCGGTCGGGAGGACCCTTCGTATTGTGGGTTCTCTGCATTTTCACGTGACTCAGCGGAATCCAGCCACCATCTCAACGGCTACTGTCCGCAGACCCCTTTCCTCGGCTGCACGTCCACCCTCCAGCCTCATCCAGTGCTTCTCGGCCTGTGATATCCCCGCCCCAATCAAGGTCTCTAGACATAGCTTTCCGCTTCCTCATGGGAATCTGAGGCACCCCAGCTTAGGATCTCCAATGGTCCCAACCCAGCTTTTCTCACGGGCCCGGTTTCTGTGGATGGAAGGACCCCTTCCTACTCAGCTGCACGCATCACTTTAGCCCGATTTCTCTGCTCTGGCACAATGGACATTTTGGGCCAGACAATCCTTTGTCATGGGAGGGGGGGTCTGTCCCATGCATTGTAGGACATTTAGCAGTACCTCTGGCCTCTACCTACTAAGTGCCAGTAACAGCCCGCCCCCTCAAGCCGTGACAATCAAGCCTGCCTCCAGGACCTGGAAATATCCTCTGCTGGGCAAAATCAGCCCAGCTGAGAACCGCCGCCCCTTAGGCTGCTGTGCCCGTGACCCGTGTGTGTCACCCTCGGCTCCAGCCCCCTGGCTGTGAGACCTCCTTTCCTTGTCCACCTCTGGTCCCGGTTCGGTTCTGATTACTTTTGCCTGGATCCAATCAAAGACATCGCCATTTTCCATCATCCTCCCTGCACTCAGCACAAGCCCTGGCATATAATTCACGTTTGATAAAGGTTTGCTCGTGTGACACATGGACGCACGCAGTGTGTCGCAGATAGTCCCCAAGCCTCATCATCCTGCCGGCCAACTGCCATCTCTTCCAGACGGAGATCTGATCATGCCAAGACCTGCCTCTAAAACAGCCTGCGGGTCCCCACTGACACCCCAAGTTTCCAAACCATCTCTGACTCATCCCCCCGTTTACCCTGAACTTTACCTTACACCAAAAGGCACGACTGCTTTTTCACAAATACACCTTATCTTTTCCCAGCGGTAAAGGCTTGAGGTCCTGGGGGGAGCCAGGGCAGTGGCTGGCACACACTTACACAGGGGATGGGTGGGAGGATGGGAGGGTATCTGGGGACTCTCGAGGGTAGAGCTTGTTGATGTCTGGTGTGGGCCGCGAAGATAAGCCTTAGCCTCTGGGACAGAGCCCAGCGGTGACAGCTGCACGTATTCTAACCAGGTGGAGGAAGCACTTGCCAAAGGCACGATCTCTGCCTGGACCTACCGAGTGGTCCGGCAGAGCCTCTCACAGAGGCCTAACTGCAGATGACATTGTCGGGGGGGAAAAAACCCAACTTTTACACACCTAGCACAGGTGATCTCTAAGGGACAGTCGTGTGAGCAGTCGGAGGGCGTCTCGGGCACAGGACTTCCTTCCTTCTCCCTGTGCAAACGTGAGGGGCCCTAACCCTGAGCACAGCCCCACACCCTCCCGGGCACCGGACGAGGTGGAAGTCCTAGGGACCAAGCCTGCTCTGTTGGCCCCAAGGCGCCCAACGCTGTGTGTGGAACAGGGCATGTGCCCTATAAACACGGAGAGTTGTAACTGACGCAGCTGATTAAAAATGCATGGGTCTCGTTTTGACAGTAAGTGACAAGCAACACTCAGACAATGCAGGGGCAAGTGGAAGTGTGGGCACGGAACCAGGGGAATGCCCGGGGGCTCGGCCTGGCTCCAGCCCTGCAGACACTCACGCAGGTCACACCCCAGGCCCTCCCCTCCAGATGGGTGGCCTCTGTGTCGCCTGGACTGGTCTGTGCCCATCGGAGCAGCTACAGGCAGTGGGTGCAGCACTGGCCTTGGGCACACTGACCCGTGAGCCGAGCCACCCAGCAGGAGGAACTTCACCCCGACCTGTCTCGTGGTGTCCGCACCCCAGGGGTGTGGCTGTCCTACAGGTGCAGGGAGCTATCCCTGGGGTGCTGCCTCTCCTGTGAGGGGCCGAAGCCGTGTGCCCTGGGTGGCCAGATTTCCTTCAAGCCCTGGACCCCACCAGAAGGAAGGGGTAAACGTTTGCTGTGGTTCCCTGCTGTCACCGGGAAAGCAGGCAAAGGTGATAAATGCTTATTGCCCGATGAAATTAAAACACCCAGTAAGACATGGCGAAGCGCTGTCTCTCTCCCAGCCCCAAGAACAAGCATCTCCGCAGTGGGCATTGCGTGCCAAGCATTGTGCAGTGCATTTTACATCTTCTTTCACCCACTCACTCACGCATTCATTCATTCACTCATTCACTCATTCCGCAGGTCCCTGCCCTGTACCCGCATGGTGCCCGGATGTGCTATGCTCGGGGGCGGAGTATGAGCAAGACAGCCTGGGGCTGCTCCGTGCTGCTGACCGCCATGGGGTGGGGACGATCCCATCCACACAATAATGTATGACTAACAAGTGCAGTGACAGCTAGGGAGAGACAGATGCTGGGCAGAGAGGGTCACACAGCTGTGTGACAGCGAGCGCTCCAGCCAGCCCCAGGGGCCATGCTTTCTCTCGCCGTGCCTGGCGCGCCGGTGACACAGGGATCACGGAGCAGATGAGGTGGCGCCCAACTTCGGTCAAGAAGTCTCTACCCTGTGTGTGCTAGCTCGCCTTCTTCATTCCCAGGTTCCAGGCCACCCAGAGCCTCCTGGGGGAGCCCCACGCCCCCTTCTGATCTCTGTCGTGTTCGCATGGTCCCCAGAACTGGGCAGAAAGAGAGACCCCTTCCTGGAGGAAGACATCGAGGATGCCCCTGGCCTTTACCAAGGCCCACTCCCAGACACACCCTGCCCCCACCAGCCGCCCCCGGGAGAGGCCTCTGGGGAAGTATTCTCGGTCCTGCAGCCGGCACCCTCCAGGCAGCCGCCAACAAGCCAACACTGTTGTCCCCCACCTCCCGCCGTGGAGGGGCTGCGAGACCGCAGCTGGGCACTCCGCTCAATGCCTCTCCGTTCTCACTTGTGTGAGCTGAAGAAAGCTTTCACGGGCCCAGAAGGGGACCCCACACGTGCTGGGCACGTGGGGGGACGAGCCGCGCCGCTCACACCCCCAGCTCTGCGTAAGAGGCCGAAGCGCTGGCATCGTCTGAATGTGCAGGGAGGGGCTCATGGGGACCACCTGTTTCTGGATAAGGACAAATGTCACCTGTGGGGTGAATGGAGCTAGACGCTCATGCATTCCAGCAAGGCCTGGGTGACACGTGTGTGTCCCCACAAGCAGGAGCAGAGGGGACTGGTGAGTCAGGGCTGAGACCAGACCCTCAGGAGGCACCACTGCTAGGGCCGGATGCAGAAGCACAAGGGAGAGTCCCTGAGGCCCACACGTGTGAGGCAGAGAGGTGAGCCGGGGCCCAAGGCCAGGAGAAGTTGTCCAAGGGCCTTTTTAAGGTGCACATAAGTCTCGGCCACCAGTACATTAAGGAGGCTGCCCTCACAAGCGCATTTTCTTGAACAGCTCCATCTGCCTGGCCTCCAACTCCACGTGGGCTTCCTGGGTGTCCCTCCAACTCCACGTGGGCTTCCTGGGTGTCCCTCCAACTCCACGTGGGCTTCTTGGGTGTCCCTCCAACTCCACGTGGGCTTCCTGGGTGTCCGTCCTACAGAGTGGAGCAGTGTGGACACTGCCGACTCAGGGGAGGAAGGACCCCAAACCCACGCCCACCCCGCCTCGCCCTTCAAAGTCCACTGTGGTGCACCGTCTGACCATTCAACTCAGGCATCCCGAGTCCCCAGGCGCCAGCGCACCAGCCAGCCCGCCCCGGCCAGGGGGCTGGTCTCCTCTCTGACCGGCTCCTGCCATTCATTCTCTCCCCCTGATCTTCGATCACTCTGCATCGTCTACGGCCAGGATGGCCATCCGGCCCAGATTCCCAAGCAGACTGTATTCTCCGTGAGGACAGGTACTCATTTTCCTGTCTCTGCATCCCCTGCAGCTCCGAGGGGGATCTCGACACAGCCCCCCACCCTTGAACAAATTAATAAGGGCTACCATGGGTGGCCTGCCAAGCCTTGCGCTAGAAGCTTTATAACATTATCTCATTTATCCTCACAAGCAGTCTACCAGCTTGGTATTATTTGCGTTTTACAAGTGAGAGAAAGAAGGATCAAAGAGATACAGAGACCATCCTTGTCTCCCGGCTAGCCAGGGCCCCTCTGGGGCCGGACTGATACCTGAGCCGCTTCCGAAACTACTAAGGAGAAGGTGCTTAACGCCATTCGATAGTGCGCCCTTCCAGCGCAAACACCTTCTCTGCAATGGACTTAATGCTTCTAATTTGCCTGGCGATCACTTTCTTTGCAAATTTAGGAAACGCGCCTTTTGTCAAGCTTATTTCAACGATTATTACAAAATATAAACTAATGAAGTCTAAATTATTGTAGATGTGTAGTAACACATTAAAGAAAAGAAAATGTAAGAAATCAAGGAAAAGCACAGGAAGGCACAGCAGATGCATAACCTGTCCCCTTGAGGCAGGATTTCTTCCTGGTAAACAGGTTTAGTAGGGGACTGTCGAATGAATGTGCAATGAATGAATGAATGAATGAGTGAGTGAATGTATGGACTGGATAGCCTTGGAGGGTACCCATACGCTGTCTTGTTCTACTCCACTCAAGCCCCAACCTGTGGTTAACCTGGATTTCTCTTTTTAAAAAAATGGAGGACTAGGTAAGTCGAATAGGACTGTATCTATTAAAGAAATTGAATCAATAATTAATAACCTTCCAAAACAGGAAGCACCAGGCACAGATGGGTAACTGGTGAATTCTGCCAAACTTCAAGGAAGAAATTATACCAGCTCTCCACAATCTCCTCTGGAAGACAGAAGCAGAAGAAATACTTCCTAATGCATCCTACAAGGCCAACGTTACCCTAATGCCACAATCAGATGAAGACATTAAAAAAAAGAAAGAAAACTAGATACTAATATTCCTCATGAACATAGATATAAAAATCCTCAACAAAACAGTAGCAAGTCAAATCCAACATTGCATAAAAAGAATGATATGCCACAATTAAGAGGGATTTTTCTTAGGTGTACAAGTTCGAGTCAATATATAAAAATCAACAAATGTGATCTGCCACATCAACGGGCTAAAGAAGAAACATCCTATGATCATATCAATAGACACAGAGAAACCGTTTGATGAAATCCAACAGCCATGCATGATAAAATCTCTCAGTAAAGTAGGCATAGAGGAGAACTTCCTCAATTTGGTAAAGAGCATCTACCGAGAAACCTTCAGCTAAGACAACACTTATGGAGAGAAACTAGGTGCTTTCCCACTAAGGTCAGAAACAAGGCAAAAATGTCCTTTTTCACCTCTCCTTTTCAACATCGTACGAAAAGCCTTAGCTAATGCAATAAGACAGGAAAAGGAAATAAAAGGTATATATTGACTGAGAATTTAAGAAGAGAACAGTTTTTATTCACAGATTTATGTAGAAAATCTGAAAGAAAAAAAACCCAAAAACCTCAAACCAAACAAAATGACCTCCTGGAACTACTAAGGAATTATAGCAAAGCTGCAAGATACAAGGTTAACATAAAAAATAAATTGCTTTTCTATATAACGATAATGAACAAATGGAATCTGAAATTAAAAACCTAATACCATTTACGTTAGCACCCCAAAATAAAACGATTAGATGTAAATCTTACAAAATCGTACAGAATCTCCATCAAGAACATGACGAGATTCAGATGAGTGAAATCAAGGAACTAAATAAATGGAGAGATGTCCCATGTTCATGAACAGAAAGACTCAAGATTATCAAGATACCGGTTCTCCCCAGTGCGATCTACTGATCCAGTGTGATCCTAATCAAAATCCCAACAGGTGATTTGGTAGATATTGACAAACTGATGCTACTGTTTATCCAGAAGGCAAAAGACCCAGAATAGCCAACACGACACTAAGGGAGAAGAACAAGCTGGAACGCTGACATTACTTGACGACTGGAAAGCTACAGCGATCAGACATGGTGTTGGCCAAAACAGGTGAGCAGGTCAATGGAACAGAATGGAGCACGTGGTCTAGACCCACGTAGAGACAGTCGACTGATCTTTGACAGGATCAGAGGCAACACGATGGGAAAAAAGAGTCTTTTCAACAAATGGCGCTTGAACGACCGGACAGCCACTCACAAAAAAATTAATGTAGACAAAACTCTTACATCCTTTGCAAAAATTAACTCAAAATTTCATCACAGGTCTAAATGTAAAACTCAAAACCGTAAAACTTCCAGATATAACACAGGAGAAAAATCTATGTGACCCTGAGTGTGAGGATGACTTTGTAGATGCAACGCCAAAGACATGATCCAGGGAAAAAATTGATAAGCTGGACTTCGTTAAAATTAAACATTCACGCTCTGCAAAAGATAATGTCAAGAGAATGAGTAGACAAGCCATAGACTGGGAGAAAAATATTTGTGAAAGACAGAAGACAACAATATACAAAGAACTCTGAAAACTCGACAATAAAGAAAATAAACGACCTAATTAAAAAATGGGCAAAAGACCCAAAGAGATACCTCACCGAAGAAGATACACAGACCACAAATAAGCATATGAAAAGATGGTCCACAGATATGTCATCAGAAAAACACAAATTAAAGCCACCGTGAGATACCACTACACGCCTTCCGGAATGGCCAAAATCCAACACGCTGACCACACCAAACCCTGACAAGGACGTGAAGCATTCAGCGCTGGGAGTGTGGACTGGTACAGACACTTAGAAGACAGCATTTTCTTACACAGCAAAAATACTTTTATCATATCACCCAGCAATTGTGCTATTTGGCATTTACCCAAACGAATTGAAAACGTGTTCACACAAAAACCAGCAAACCAATGTTTGCTCACAATTGCCCAGACTCGTAAGCAACCAGGACGTCCTTCAGTGATGGATGGATGGATAGTTCAACTGTGGCCCATCCAGACAAAGAAATGTCATTCAGCATTAAAAAGAAATGCACTCTCAAGCCATGAAAAGACATGGAGGAACCTTAAATGCGTATGACTAAGGGAAAGAAGCCAGTGCGATGAGGTTGCATACACACCGTTATGACTCCAACTGTAAGACATTCTGGAGAAGACAAAATTTCAGAGATGGCGAAGGGATCAGTGGTCAGGAGGGGTGAGGGCTGACCAGGGCAGCAGAGGATTTTTAGTGCAGCAAAACTATCCTGAGCTCTAATGGTACACACGCCACACCCGTTCGTCCAAACCCACGGGATGCATGCTGTCAAGAGCGAACCCGAATGCAAGCTACGGACTTGGCGTGACAACGACGCCCCTTCACACACAGACTGTTGAAAGAACCCCACCCCTCTTGACCCTGAAGGGACATCCAGAAGGACACCATCCCTCCTGCAGGCGCCCCTCCCCTCAGCCTCCGTTGGACCTCACCAGCCATTTTTCTGTCGCATGCTAACTGACCCTTGCCATCTGAAGTTGCTTCTCCAGCCGCCTCCCATATCCGCCCTGTCCACCCTGGGCCACCGTCACCTCAAGGCGAAGCCTCGCCACACACCCAGGCCTCTCTCAGAAACCTCTGGGGAGCTCCACAGTGGACATTCCAGAGTCACCCTGGGCCCAAGGCGGGTGTCCTGCAGAGGTGACTTAGCTCTGTCTCTCCTATCAACTGCCGCCTAGGCCAGGAGCGAGCCCAGCGATGGCCAGTACCTCCCTGAGGTCAGCGAGGGTCACAAACAAAGCAGAGGATGCTCTTCTGCGGGCCCCACCTCGAGCCGCAGGTGAGGAGGGTGCTGACGGCTGACGGAACTCGCGGAAGGAAATGTGTCACGACAGGAAAACGAGACGCTCCTGGCCCACACCCTTTGGAGTTTCGAGAAAAAGAAAGTCTGCTCTCGGGCCAAACACCTCATTCTCATCATCGGCCTCCAGGACCGTCCTGGGGACACGTGACCTGTGTCCCCGAGGATGTGTCGTAAGAGTGAGTCTTTGGTTTACTGCCTGCTCCTGTGGAGGAGGGGGACACACACTCAGCTTCCTTCGCGGTGCGGCCGGCATCAGTGTCTGTGACGTCTGCCATGAGAAACAGGTGTCCTCAAACAGGACAGGAGCCGAGACAGAGGCACAGCGCCCGGGGCTGAGGAGCTGGATGTCTGCCTGGCACAGTGCCCAGGCTTGGGGCAAAAGGTCAGACATGGCCTTCGTCCCCCACAGCCAGTCCACTCCAGACACTTCTCCACGGTGACCCGCTGACCTGCCAGCTTCTTGAATCACCCAGCTCTGCCCCGCATACGTGTCCCAGGAGTGGCACGGCTCAGAGGGGCGGGCTTTAGAGATTGTCTAATCCCAGCTCCATATTCACCGCGGGCCCATATTCACAGCTTCAAACAGCAGCAGGCACCGGCGCTGAGCTGAGCTCTGGGGGCGCAGGGAGACGGGGTGGGCGGGGGGAAGGCTTGCAGACCGCCGGAAGCCACCAAGCACTGCAGACGCCGCGACAGTCTCTATAATCCACCTCTCACCCCAGTCCTGGCCCTGATGGCAGGTGCTGCCTCTCCCCCAGCTGCGTTCCAGCCAAGGGTCGTCCTGGTGCTCCCCCCGACCCCAAACATCACACCACGTCACTTTCCTGGGGTGTGCTTTCTGAAAACGTGCAGACGAGCTCACTCTCACTCTGTCCATCTGCTTTCACACGCCCAACTCCAGGGCACCGCTTCCGGCGAGGCTCTGGCTTCCGGCCGTGTGCCGCCACCAGCCTGTCACCGCGTGCACCCGTGTGGACCCACGGGGATCTTTCACACGCGCAGATCCACTTGTCACCCTCCTGCTTAAACTCGCAGTGGCTTTCCACACTTGCTCAAACCCTCATAAGGCCTTCATGACCTGATCTTTGCCTGCTTTTCTAGATCATCAACCTATCCATCCATGGGTAGATCACCGACCTACCTGTCCATCCACCTGTGCACCTACCTATCCATCCACCCACCGGCCCATCCGGTCGACACCCGCTGCGTGCCTCCCGGAGCTGGCCCTTTGCCCCTGACCACCACGCCGTCATCATGACTGCAGCTGCGGCCTTCCCTCAGCCCTAGTCCTGCTTTATGCGCTGGTCTGATGCCTGCACCCCACCGGGCCCTCTGAGCAGTAACTACCCTGGACCTCATCCCTCTGGCAGCAGGTCCTGACCGGCTACTGCCCTCAGCCTCATCCACCGGCCGACACACTTCCCTGATGGGAACGCTGCTCCACGTACCGGCTTGTTGGGACAGGCTCAGTGCTTCTTATTAGACTCCCAGACCCAGTACCCATGGGAACCACTTCCTCCTGCCCCAAAGTCTGCAGCCAGCTCAGTCCCCACCCCCACACACACCCCAGCCCACACCGGCCACCCCAGCGGGCGGGCCCAGCTCCGGGCTCTGGCTGCTGAGGACAGGCCGCCCTGGCTGCTGGGGACTGGACACGCGAGGGCTGGGAGGCCTGGGATTAAGAGTCGAGGGAGGACAGACGAAATCCCGTGGGAAATGCTGGCCGACTGCAGAAGAACGTGGAATCGAGTCCTCCGACTCCGCGGGCCTGAGCGAGTGGGCCTGGGGCCCCTCCGCTGCCCAAGAGGCTTCTAGATCTTTCCAGGCAGCAGGACTTCAGGGCCTAGGGCCTCAGGGGAGGGTCCGCACACACTGCCTGGTGCGGGAGGGGCCTCCACCTTCATCTTGCCACCGCTGCACTGGGACTGTGAGGCCACAGGCTGCTCCCAACGCCCACCCCTCTGGGCAGGAGAAGTTGAGACACGGAGCTTCCCGAAGCCATTCAGGCTGGTGGAACAGAGACACTAAGGAAGGACACTGAGAGATGAACGCATAGCACTGTGGCATTCAGAGAAACATAAATTTACAGTCGGTGCCGACGCGAGCCCATTTGTCTCTGAACGAGAAGAGAAGGGACGGTTCCCTTAAGCGACCTCTCTCGCGTTCACAGGGTCTTGTCGTCGTCATCGGGGCAGGAGGGGGAGATGCTGACAGAGTCAGCAAGAGAAGGACCAAATGATGAAGAAGCCGTTGGGGTTTCTGTTGGACCAAAGAGATAAGCAAGTCACTCAAATGTCCCAGCCGACGCGACAAAAATCACTTCCGCATCTCACGGGGCGGTAAAACAGGCACGACGAAATTTGTCAGCTTAACAGCTTTTAAGCGGACTGGCTTCTTCCGTCCTCAGGGTTCATCCGTGTGGCAGCGTGTGCCAGAATCTGCCATTCCTTTCTGAGGCCGAATCAGACTCCACTGTACGTAAACACCTCGCCCTGCTCATCCATCCGTCCGCTGATGGACACAGTATGATTTGGGTTTCGGCCTTAAAGATGAAGGATCGAATCGTGTGCCCGCAAAGGCATGGATGTGTTAGTTGGTTTGCTTTTTTAAAAAAATCAAGAATACTGTACAATTTAAAGAAAAATTTTTACTTTATAAAATTTCAGTTTAGACAGGTAGGTGCCCAGCACCCAAATCCCCGATTCCTGCATTTCCTCGGTGTTCTTCCACTCCTGGTAGCTGACAGAGCCTCTGACTGGTAGCCGACGGGGCGAGACTCCCTGGTTCCTTCCGCTTAAAACAACCTCCCGGAACTGAGGCCGTCTCGTCATTGTCACCCCTTCTCATACATTCTGACACGATTATCTCAAGCGGCCCACATAAGCGCTCTGATTGGACTGCGGGAGAACCGGCCTGCATCTGGGGTGACGCTGACCTATGTTTTGCCTTCCAGACATGAAGAGACATTTAGCTGTGCAGACACGCGTCAATGTTTTGCCCATTTTCTTTGCCTTTTTCCCCACCGGTGACGCAGCCTGGGCTGCGTCGATGAGATCAGAGGGTGACATTCTCACCGTGGCTCTGCGCTCAACCCAGAGGGAGGGCCGGGCTGGCCCACCGCCTTGCCTGCTCCCCACTCTGCAAATCCCCTGGCCGCAGGTAAGGGCTCTGTGACGTGTGTGCATGAATGGAGGGACTCGGGACACAGACAGAGCCTTCAGGACTGCTCATGGCGTTCAGCGACATGAAGCAGTGGGGCTGGGTTGCAGGAAGGGCAGGGATGGATGTCTAGAAGCAAAGCAATGAACCAGGATGAACCAGGAAGGCATCCATCGGGGCGGGAAGATGACTGCCGGGGAGCAAAGGCAGCCACGAAACCAGCAAACATCCGGTTCGGGTAACCTGGTGTGTGCCGTGTGTGTAGATGATAGATAGAGATAGATAGATAGATAGATAGATAGATAGATAGATAGAAGGATA
>NW_024349802.1:3088148-3130159 GCF_902729225.1 Pteropus medius
ATAGATAGATAGATAGATGACAGATAGATTAGATAGATTAGATAGATAACAGATAAATGATAGGTAGATGGATAGATAACAGATTAAATAGATGATTGATAGATAGATAGATAGATAGTACCATTGTCCATATGTTTAAATAGTAACATTTCACAAAAATATCTAGATGTCCAGCTTCTCCTGAGCAAGCAGAAGATGTGCCCCTTGGCCGCGTTCTCTGCGTCCGCGTGGGCTGACCCCGAGCAGGGCGTCCCTGTGTCGGGGGCGGGTGCTTCTCTCCACTGGACCCCACCCAGCTCTGGCGGGCCACGGATCACAGCTGCCTGCATGTGCATTGGTGAGGCCTCCTGCGGCCGCTGTGCCAGTGCATGCAACAGAAAGGGGCTCAGTAAACACACGTTGTCCCCACGACGACGGCCGAGTGGTCCAGGAATCCAGGGATGGGAAGCAGAGGCGGAGGGTTTTGTCGGAAGGAGAGTTTACTCTGAAGTTCTTGATTTGAACATTTGGAGACATTCAAAACCAGAGCACCCTCCGATTGGTGCCTACGCTGGGGGCAGCCAGGCTGAGTGACAGCACAGCGAGCAGGTGGGGTTCACCAGAAGGTGCGTGAGCCGAGTGCCAGGGAGATGCTGGAAATGGGTGCTGCCAGGGCCCGTTCTCTGGCCTGAGCAGAAGGGGCTCTGCAGGAAGATGATGCGTGACTTCAGGGCGTTTAATCAAGTCAGGGCAGGATTTCCAGAAAGATGCTTTGGGGGTGGGTGTGTAGGAGAGACCAGAACTGCCTCCACCTGCCTCTCTTCCGGGGGCCACCTCTCCCCCCCGGGCCCTGCCCCTCTGGGCTCAGCGTCAGGCTCACTCACTTTGAAGCCCTTTCCGCCGCCGTGGCCCGCCCCGGCCGCGTGGGATACGGCTCCCACCTCCGTGGTTCTCCCATCTTTGTGCACCTGCTGCCCCAGCAGGGCTGGGGTCCCAGTGAGGTTCCGGCTGGGCTTTCTCTGAGCAATCCCGCCCCTCAACACGCATGGAGACATAGGGACCTGCACCCCACTGACCCTTCAAATATGTGCACCACAACTTCTCACGACAACAAGAATCCTCTGTTGAGGTCACGGGCTTGTTCTTTCCTGGAATAACGAGATCTAGAATGTGAGGCCCTGCCTTTCTCGTCTCTCAAAGCAAAACTTAACGGACACTGCGGGATATGCTCAGGAAAACAGGAAGCGTTCAAAATAAAGAACGAGGAATCAATGAAAGAAGGATCCCGAGAGTTCTTTGCCTTCACTGCTGTCCTAAAGTCGCACCTTACTGAGGGAGCCGTAATGCGGACTGCGAACAAATGATTTCACTTGCGGAGACACCGGAAAGCATTTCACGGAAACGCGATGCTATTTAAAGGTAACGCGTGACGGACTAGCCCACAGCCTTCGTTCCGAAAGGCATTCATAAAAGTTTGTCCCAAGGGAGGGAAACTGTCCTCCATGGCGGCGAGCTTTGACACGCTGGCTCCCTCGAGCTCTCCACGGAAGATCCGATGACACCACATCCTGATTCACTTGGCGTGCAGTGCCCTGGGCGGCCGGGTCCATGCAGGACCAGAGAGCAGAGATTAGGGACCGGAGGGCAGGGACGTCCCATTCCGGCAATGTCTGCTCTAATGAAGGGGACTGGACTGTTCCTGTGTTTCTTCCACTTCCGAATAGAGTAGCTATGACACTCACCAACTTACGCGGTCCCCACCAGTGCCAAAAAAAGGATATTCAGAGGTAGCACCATGTGAAATATACCTAACACCGTCACCAAAAAAAAAAAAAATGGTATCGATCCAGCAATCGTGTTTCTGGGTAAATATCTAAAGGAAATGAAATCGGTATCTCAAAGGGATGCCTGCACCATGTTCACGGCAGCATCCTTCACAACGGCCAAGATCTGGAAACGAGCTAAGTGTCCATCGATGGGCAAATAAATAACGGAAGAAAACGTGATCGCACACGCACACGAAAACTTCTAAGCGGCTGACGGAAAAAAGCGTAAGCAAGGTATTTCCCCTTCTCTTCCCGACTGAGATACTGATTCTCTGTGCATGAGGAACGAGCCCGGGACTTCTGTTCCCTCAGCTGCAAAATGCCACCTCTGGTTCCAACAATCGCTAGAAGCTCCTTTCCTCTCAGAAAGCCCAGGATTCTAATTACAGATGACGCTGCCGGTTTAATGTGGGGCAAGCGTGGAGTTGCAAATCACCTGATTTTCAACGATTCCAATACCCGCGAAGTGTACAGGGAGCCGGAGAGGAACTTTAATCAAGCGATTGATCGGGAGGTGCTTTTATTTCTTCCTGCGTCAAGCGCCAGGGGTGGGGTGTGTGCAGATTTTTAAAAAGGCAGTGACGTGTAAATAAATACAACTTAACTCACATATTCAAAACCTTAATCACATTAATAAAAATTCTGCAGCCGGGTCACTGAAACCAGTGCCTTCGGTTTCTCGTTTTGTGTACTGGCCGAGCGTTTTCAGGAATGACAACATCACAGACGTGCCTGGGGAGGGAGAAGCTGCAGGGGGGCGATCGAAGCCTCAGATCGCAGCACCTGTGTGAGTCCCCAGAGAGGCCACCTGCGCTGTACCAAAAATCATTATTTATGTCCTTTGGAGGATGAGAGTAACAAACGCTTGGTCATCTTTAAACCGAACTGGGATTAGAAATTCTCAGCTCATTGGCAGCTAGACCATGAGCCGTGGGGACAGTTCTAAGCTTCAGTGAGCTGGGGTAAGCAGTTCTGGGAAGTCTCTGAAACCGGCCTGGGTTTCAGAATCAGCTCTTCAGTAGAAGTGCTGATCCAGCAAACCCAGACACACACACACACACGCACGCACATGCCACCATAAACACTGAATAAACAGCTTACATTTTATTTAAAAGATAAACCCCAAATCCATACCCATCTATGAGACAGTCTTGATACAAACTTCATTTTGTGATCACCTCAACCGCACTGCGATCGGTCAGGTTTGTAAATTCTTTTTAAGTACAAAATAGAAGACAGGACCGTCGCCCTTTGAAAGATGGCATCCAACCCCTGGGAGATCTTACAGGTAGAGAGTACTTTTCAAATTTAAGAAAGAATCGGGAGGTGTTCGGTGTTCTGAGGACCGTAAAGGGCGGGGCTGCGGTGGGAGCTCTGGGGTGAGCGTCCCCCCCACGCTGTGGCGTCACACCGGCCAGCCGTGTCTCAACACCTGCAAACCTGAGGCTCCGCAGCTACTGCCACCTGCACATCAGGCAGGAAGGTGGCTGGGCAGGTCGTGACCTTAGACACCAAAAAATCTACGTTTATTTGCCTCGGTCATGCGGTTTGGAGGTGAGGACCCTGGAGGAGGTGCCCGTGACTGTCTGGGTGCTCAGCGGACCCTGTCATGGGCACTGGCGGGAGACCACGGCCCCTGGCTGCCTCCGGTGTGACCGTGCGAGGGTGCTGGATGCATCTCTGAGCCAGGGTCTCTGAAAAGTGGGTCAGACGGTGCCCTGGGGTGGAGATGGGAAGGGGCAGATCCGGGAGCATGGATAAGTGCAGGGCCCAGACGCCAGCTCAGGCTGGAAGGGCTGTGTCATTACCAGCTGCCCACGGAGTGGCCTGCTGCGTCCGGACACCACGTGTGCCCATCACCAGGAGGGAGGATGAAGAGGAAGGCCGGGGGTGGCCCTGCCCAGGAGCTGGAGTCTCGGACGTGGGTTGGCCGGATGTGACCTCACACTCCCCGCCAGGCAGAGCCTGAGACGCCCCAGCTGACTGTGGTCAGTAAGCTCTGCTTTACTCGTGTCGGCCTGCACCATGGGGACAGGAAACCTCAGCCACCTGGGTGGGGTGAAGAGGGAGGACCCCGCGCCTGACCACACCAGAGGGCTGCAGCCATGTGTCCCCGTGTGGGACCAGAAGAGGAGGGACCCAGCCAGGAGTGCCGTAACCACAGGGCACACAGAGGGGGTGGTGATGGGGGGCGGGGGGCACGAAATTCCCCTTCAGGAGGCTCAGTCACAGGGGGTCCACACTCAGCACTGCCAGTGAGGGACAGAGCAGTCCCCCCTCACAGGTCTGAACGAGGAGGCCTCCCAGGGGTGTTACCCTGGGGACTGGAGCCTCGGGGACATCTGACTCCCTCCCAATACTGTGCCTTACGGATGGGCCACCTCCCCACACACGGCTCTGAGGCCCTCGTATAGCAGGCACGGCAGGCACCCTGGTCCCCAGCGCTCCAGGACCTCAGCAGAGCCCTGGGCTGGGGGGCTGGGGACACACTTCTCTTCCTCCCCCACAAAGGGAGCCTGGGACCGAGGCATCTTGTCCAAGCTGCGTCACGTCAGCCCCCAGCTTCCTAAACCAGGGCTGAGCTAGGGAAGCGACGATGGTCCTGCGTCCATCCTTCTCTGGAGCGGGTGCCACCTTCCGTGGAATGCAAACCCTCACCGGGTTCCCTACGAAGTCAATCACATCTTTCAGGCCGGAGAGCGAGCCAGGCTCAGCTCGCAGGTAGCATCTTACTTCTTCAAGGGTAGATTTTGAAGACATGTCACAGAAGGCAGTGTGCAGGGCTCTCTCCCCAAAGCAAATGAATATTCTAACACATTAAAGGGCAGGAACACGATCTCAGCCTCATGTTCATACCTGGGCTCTTGGGGGCGAAGCGGTAAACAGGCTCCCGCGAGCTGGGGCTGCATCTGCCTGCCTGCCCGGCCCTCGGCGCCCCCAACAAACTTGACAGTGCTGAGAGAAAGGCCAGGCGAACCTCACGATTCTGCTTTGATTCTAGGATCATCCTCTGCAATGAACCTTCGTTTCAGAAACCTCATCTGTAATGGCTGCAGAATTTTTCACAAGTACGAGAGACAAAGCTGAATGAGCTACGGCAGGGGTCCCCAACCCCCGGGGCTGCAGACCAGTACCGTCTGTCCGTGGCCTGTTAGGAACCAGGCCGCACAGCAGGAGGTGAGTGGCGGGCGAGGGAGCGAAGCTTCACCTGTATCCGCAGCCGCTCCCCGGCGCCAGCATCACCGCCTCAGCCCCGCCTCAGATCATCAGGCGCTAGATTCTCATCGGAGCTCCGGTCCCTGGGGCCACTAAGATCGGGGACCCCCCCATCACCCCTCGTTTAACTAGCAGGGGTCTGGCTCTTCCTTAATTACAGGCTGCTTTCTTAGACAGCAATCTGCACTCAAGATGGCCATTCCCGACACTGAGGCCTGAGACCACAAGACTTGCCTAGGGGACTGGGGACTGGAGGGAGAAGACAGAACCCAAACCCTCCAGACCCATCTGTGCTCGGCCCCACGGGGCCGGCCCGTCTCCCCAGGGAGAGCGGTCACCCCGGGCCACCCCACAGAGGGGCACACGGTGTGTGTTTAGGATTACTTTCTCCTCGGACGCATTCTTCAGTGTATAATTAAATATATTTAAAAAATTAATTTGCGATTAAGCTTGCAAGGAAATTCCTCGGAAACGTAAACTGTGTCGTACATTTTTGAGCACGTTTTCATCTCTCATGCGTGAGAATGTTCCCGGAATTTCATTTGGCCCGTGGTGTACACAATTCCTCATTTTCATCCAGAGTGTGTGGCGTGCTGCTGTGTTTTCAGGAAAGAGAAAAATCGTCTTAATTTATGTAAAGAGTATTCCTAAAGATATGTATAATGGAATCCGCAAGGTGTAAACACCAAATGGTAAATATCACAGAGTTATCCCAGCACATGCTGCCTCTGAAACGGAAAAGTCCCTTGGCGGCAAACGGGCCCTCAGGGGACCCTTGAATTTGGTTATTTCGCTGTCGATGTGCGTGTGTGGTGGGGGGGGTAGGCAGAGTTCTAAAAATGTCCCCCAAGACTCTCACACATGGGCTTTCTCCAAGGAACACTAATCTACATGCTGCTGGGAGGGATGTAGATTAGTGATGGGATTAAGTTTGTTAATCGGCTGACTTTAAAATATGGAGATGATCCTGGCTGATCCGAGATCATCCAGGATGCAGTCACAGAAGAGAGAGAGGTAGCAGAGTTGTCGAGGGTCAGAGGGGCCCCGCCCACCGCCGCTGGCTCTGAAGAGGGAGGAAGGGGCCGGAAGCCAAGGAACGGGGCCTCTGGAACCCGAGGCCCACCCCCCGGCTCTTAACATACATTTGCACATGCTTGGCCCCGGTGTGCCGAATATAAAATTCAGGGCACCTATTTGTCACCAAAGCTCATTTTAGAGCAATAATTAACACGCAGCAGAGTTCTCCACAATTTTTTGTGCCAAAATTAATTTTCAACATACACATCGCATTTACTTTTCTTTCGCATTTTTCTTTTCTTTCTGATGGGAAGTAGAGAATCGTAAGTAAGGGCTTTCATTGGATCAAAAGAAAATGTTGTAGCACGTTTTTATATCTTATATCTTTCCCTATATGCCTCGACAGAACGACAAAACAAAACTAATATACTGACCGCAGATAAGGTTATTGTTTCTAAAACTGTTAACCATTGAAGCCTGTATTGAAATGTGACTCATAGATTTGGTTATGACTCAGTCAAAATTTAGCTACCCATTTAAAAGGGTCCGCAAGAGACTTAAAAAGTATTTCAGATAGATAAAAAGTATTTTTGCTGAGAGATGAGTTCCACTGTGAAGCACTGATTAAAAGTCAGAGATCAAGGCAGAAAAATATATCAATCCGCAGTGCTGTGGAGATAACCACAGACAGCAACGAATCACGCTCTCAGACTCTCATTCTGTGCTAAGAGCTCCTAATTCTAAAAGTGGATAGGCTCATTCTCCTAGAATGTGCTGGTTCACATTTTTTCCTGCAACGTGGGATTCCGTCCACTTGGGGAAAAGATCAGAGAGCCAAAGAATGTCCTAAATAAAAACAGAATAAAAGCCTTACCCTCCCTGCAGAGAAGGGAGGCATGAGGGATCCCGCCCACACTTGAGGGTGATATTTCGAAATCCTGTGCTACGTACACAGAACAGAAAGAAAGAAAGAGAGACGGGGTGGCAGTATGTTCCACCGCGGGCAAGCCGCTGCCTCGGCGACGGTGTGGGGCGGACTCTGAGCGAGGCGGGCGTGCAAAGATGTAAAGAATAAAGATATGTGTGAGACCGCCGTGTCTCCCAAGGCTTCTTAACCTTTTCGGTGACAGGAATCCCTTTGGCCATTTAGTTGACGCTGACTCTCAGAACAGTGCTTTTAATTACATGAAATAAAACATAATAGGACTAACAACCTGATTTTTTAAACGGGCAAAAGATCTAAACAGACACTACCAAAGAAGAAACGCGGCCGGAAAATTAACACACAAAAAGATGCTCAGCTCCATTAGTCATCAGGGAGAGGCAAATTAAAACTACACCGAGCTACTACGACTCCACCACAAAAAAAGGCAAAAATTAGAAAAAGAGAAAACCGACACTATCAAGTGTTGAGCAGAGACGCAGAGCAACTGGAATGCTCGTGTACCGCAGCGGGAAACCGGATGCGACGCCCACTATGAGAAACGGTTTAGAAGATCCTTAGAAAGTGACACGTACTAAACAAAAATCAAGCGATCTCATCCTGCTCACTTATCCAAGTGAAATGAAGACCTAGGTTCACACAAAAACCTATCTGTGCATAGTACGGCTGTTTTATTCATAAGTGCCCCAAACTGGAAACAACCCAAAGGCCTCCCAACAGGGGGCTAGTTAAATTTACTGTGGTTCATCCATACGATGGAGTACAGCACAGTCATAACATGGACTGAACTAGCAATACACGCCTCAAGAATACTCTGGGATCCATAAGCTGAGTGAAAGACGCCGGCCTCAAAAGGCTACATATCGTTACTCCATTTATGTGACATTCTAGAAAAGGGAAAGTTATAGGGATGGAGATCAGTGTTTGCAAGGGGTCAGCAGTGGGGTTGGCAGGTCTGACCGCAAAACGGTGGCATGAGAGAGTTTTTCTTTGGGGAGGCGGCAAAGTTTGTGTCTTGGTCATGGCGGTGGCGGCGACACAACTCTGTGCCTCTGTCTAAGCTCATGGGAGCTGCGCAACACAGAGTGACTTTTGCTGTAAATAAATTAAAACATAAACTCTAAAAAAATTATTTAAATGATTCCTACCATAAAAATTTTTTTTAAGGCATAAGGGATATAGAATCACACAAGGAGCCAATTCTATGGAAATAAAGGTGTACATTTCCCCACCTCCCACATTTACAGACCCTCGGGATTCTATCCACAAACGCCCGAAGACACCGGGTTAAGAGTCCAGACTTCAGTCCGACACGCTCAGGAATGTTATGGAGAAGAGTCCACCTGTGGCCAAAACAGCTTGACGTGTCCGTGTGCCTCGCACCTTCTCAAGGAACACCTGCTGCAGGCTACATCTCTCAACTCACCCTGCCGTGCCTGGCAGGGAACCTCAGGCGCAGAGTCCCCGGGAACCCTTTGGAAATGTCATGCTGGACGAGCAGGTTCTTGAGGGCAGTGACCACGATGTCCCTAGCATCTGGTCCTGGTAGAGACTTGATAAACACCTGTATTAGTTACATAAATAAAATGTCTACCTTTCCTAATTTATAAAATAATAATAATAAAAAAATCAATTTTAACTACTTGCCTTACAGCTCATACTTCCAAGTAATTTACTTAAAATACTGTATTGCATTGATATTAAGGTTTTATATAATGATTTAAACATAAAGGGATTTATAATTTACTGTTTACACAGCATACCTCATGGAAGAAATTGACTTGAAAAATTACAGTTGACACAACCTAATTACGGAAGCCACCATGAACGCACAGACCTCCTAATTTTATTTTACAACGTGTATTAAACTCCTTGCCCCAAAATACAACGACTGAATGTTGTAACTTAAAATGGATACCGATCCAAGGTTTAATTTTGCTTTTAAGATTAAGCTAGCACATGAGTAATTTAAAAGCGATTTGAAACAGCAAGCGGTGTCATTGGGCCTACAGTTAATGAGGTTTTGACAACTGCAAATAAATTGAACTCGTAAATCTATTCGCAACCACCTCTGTGTTTAACAGACAGGCCACTTCGCACGGCTCTAAAGCCAAGTTTCGTTTTCCAGGGCGAGTGGATTCGCGAGGACTCACCTCCGACACAGCTCTGTGTTCCTCTACAAAAGCTGGGCCGCAAGAAGGGTGACACGAAACCAAAGGCTACGTTTTTTTTTTTCTGATGTGACATCATCAGTACAACCCTCGTCTACCAAATACTGTGCTTTCCAAAATGCCACGCGGGTA
The DNA here is from genome assembly GCF_902729225.1 of Pteropus medius. Taxonomy (NCBI): domain Eukaryota; kingdom Metazoa; phylum Chordata; class Mammalia; order Chiroptera; family Pteropodidae; genus Pteropus; species Pteropus medius. The sequence goes on from NW_024349802.1 coordinate 3,097,433, forward strand.
GACACGCATGCTTAGCACACGCCCCGGGAGCGTACCCAGGGCGAGAAGTCTGCTGTTCGCTCGGTCTCGTAGACGGAGTCGGGATCGGACAAGCATGCTGATCCCGCCGGGCACAGCCTACCTGTCACACCCCAGGAGAAACGGCTCTAGGCGCCCAGAGAGCAACCATTAAAGATGTGAAGAAAGAAACGTATTGGTGCTGGGACTCTTCCAAAACACGCACCGGTAGGATCCGCACGAACGACGCTTCTGTGTGTATTTAAAGACAGTGGAATAATTGCGTTATCGGCACAAAGTGTTCTGCTGTTTCCTTCCTGCTCAGAAATTCTGAGCTCTAAGGAGACAGAGGCCTGTCCATAACAAACACGATTTACTGAACGAGGGAGCCGACCAGGAGACGACCAGACAAACAAAACAAGAGCAAGTCAGAGGATGCTTCTTTGCGAAATTGAAGGGATTTTAAGGTCCGCTCCGATGCTGCCTGAGATGGACTGGACAAACACGTGGCCGACAGCAAACGTGGGGGTTGCAAGGTGTGTGAACCTTCTAAATAAAGCTTCTTCGAAGTTCCGCTTTAACTACAAATCTGGAGACTACTGCTAATGCGATTTATGGATCTTAAAGAAAAAAGCAATTCGGGATTACTTTATCTAGGGAATCAATATTCTTCCTAATAGTTTTGGTAGAGTGTATCAATTTTCTTAGCCAGAAAACGATGCTGCTTTCTATGCTTTGTATCTAAATACAACATAAAGTATGGGGAAAGCCATTTAAAAGGAATAAGGACATAGTTCTTTAAATGATAGTAGCTATTTAATAATAATAGTAATAATAATAAGTATATTGAAATGCACCAAGTAAATAGGAATTATGATTCTCTCACAAGGAAAACCAAATCAGAAGAATGTTTTATGACCCCCTTCGACCCCACCACAGACTCAGAGTCACCTGTGCTCCGATATAAATGACTAAAACAACTCAAAAACGTGATTTACTATATTTTGTTTAGCCACGTATTTTATCCAAAGATGCGATCATCTCAGAATCACAGTTGGAACAACAGGTGGCACAGGACAAGCCTCCTGGACTCCCAGCTGTGTCTCCGCCGAGGTCCTGCTCCTTCCTCGTGCAGCGGCTGTCCAGGGCTGGCGAGACACCCACCCTGCTTAGGGAAGCCGACAAACCGGGCCTTGGGTCCCAGGCTGCCACCTTCCAGTTACATGGCCCTGAACGACTCGTGTGACTCCTCCGAGCCTCGGTTTTGCTAAGCACAGAATGGGCTGACGTCTTACACGCACTACACCTGAGAAAATTAGAGAGTCCAGTTTCCTCCTGTGCCCTCTCAGAGGGGGCATCTTGCCACAAGGGTATGAGTCTAGTAGCCAAAGGGATGTGTTTGTGAACAACGCAGTGCCTGGAAAGAGAAGCCAGTGCCTCACGCAGTGCCAACCGATGACGCCTGGGGGTCCTGTGCCAGGGGAAGACGGAGCCGAAGTAGACTACCTGAGACATCGACACCCTCCGGGCCTCCGACATCTCACTCCCTCGAGGTGAGTGGGAACGTGCCCACGGTGAGGCCACTGCAATGTGCTGCCTGCCGCCTCTTACGGTCCCTCTGTGGGTAAAGATGCAAGAGCTAGGAACGTGCCTGACACACAGAGACGTCTGGATGGCGGCTATTGTTAGCCTGTCTCTCCTTCCGTCTCTGTTTCTGTCTCTCTCAATCTCCTATTGGATTAGGACCGCCGCTCCCTGACTGGGCTCCCTGTCTGCTTCTGGCTGCTCAGCCCTCCGCGGCCACCAGACTGTTCTGGAGACACAGAAGCCGTCACAGGCCACGAACAGCAGAGACACTGCCTCTCGGACCGGCCCGCCACGTCCAGGCTCACGCCCACCTTGTGGCCTCGGCTCTCTGCACCCCGTTATCCAGGCAATGTGAAAGCAACTCTAGGAAGTGAGACAAAACATTTGTGCTGTGACGTGAATGCCTCTCAGGAGGGAAAAAGCCAGCGTCGATGGCGAATGTGCACCTGGTGAAATGCGGCTCACCAACATGACACAGAGAATGCTTGTTCTCCGCTCACCCACTGCTAAGTGCGCACAGATTAGAACGCCCTTGCAGGCAGGAATGAAACAAATACATGCTCTTGGCGTTGTTTAATAGCCTGTACTTCTTTCCAGAAGACAATCACGGGGAAGAAAGAAATAAAAAGTCCTCAGTGTTCTGTTCTGTTTTTCACGCAGCGTGAGACGCTGCGCGCAGGTATCTGCAAAGCTAGAACATTCTCTCCCTGAGAGTAACAGAGGAGCCAGTGTGGGATGCTCCGCCGTGATCTAGAGTCCTGATCCTTACAAAAAAAAAAAAAAAATTGGTTAAGAAGTAATTATTTGTTCTCTAAAAGGATTAGCTGCTTTACAAAAGGATTATCCACAGATTTCTGAAAGGTATTAAGCTTAGCCAGTGTCTATAAACCAGGACTCAAATTAACATAACTTTCCAGGAATACATTCACATTGTAATTCTGGGTATTCGGGGAGACCGAAGTCACCTTGAGTCAGGACGGACCAGGGAGAGTGGACGCCTGCTGTTGGGGGTCTCCCTCGGCGGCCTGGCCTCCATCTTTGCTGGCACCTGGCGGGGGTGGCACAGGCTCCAACGGTCAGCACCCCCGGGACGCTGATGCGCAGGGGCACTCGAGCCGTCCACCCACGGTGTGTGAGAACTGAGGAGCACAGAGGCCGCAGGGAGGGTCCAGCGGCAGCAGTGGCCCCGGTCGCAGGCCGCGGCCTCACTCTAGAGCCTCCGGTGGTCCGGCCCGGGGCTCCTGCCGCTTCTCCGACCCGCTTCTCCAGCCTTCCGGTTGGTTCTGGGAGCCGCCTGGTCACCTCGGTCTGCTTCCTTTCTTCAGTCGGTTAATCAGAGCCGGATTCAGAGGGGACAGATCAAATTTGGAGGGGCCACACCTCATACGCCCGGGATGACGAGGGAGGGAGGGTCCCTCACCAACGTCCGCTCTTTCGAAGGGCTGGTCGCGCTTCTCTGCGTGAAGATGGCTCGCTTGTGTGACCAACAGGACTTGGCAGAAAGGACAGCGTGGCCGGGTCCGGAAGGGTTCTGGGTTTCCTTCCGCCTGTTTGTCCGGGCTCGCTCTCCGTGGGCGAGGCCAGCTGCCGAGTGACGAGGACGCTAACTCGTCCTGCGATGGGTCCACGTGGCGAGGAACTGTGGCCTCCTGCCCACGGCCACCACCTGCCATGGAAGGGGGTCTCCCAGCCCAAGCAGGCCTTCAGACAGGTGAGATGGGACAAACCGCCGACTCCTTTCCAGGGCCCAGAGAACAGGTCTGTGCTAACGGCCACACCGGGGCCGCTCACAGGGACGGCCCCTTCGGTGTCCGCCAGGGCACATTCCAAGTATCTCAGGGGCCCCCCCGAAAGCCTCTGCTTAAAACAGAGGCGCTCCTGGCTCCTAGCGAGCGCAGCTGCAGTCGTAGCCATTGTCCATAACTTCCGGATTTAAAAAATTATGTATATTTGAGAGTTTCTAGAAAGGATGAAAGCCACGTTACGCGGGCGCTGTGCCAATCCTTCCAGGTTCTGTCACCCAAGGGGACCCTACTGGGCATCTGGCCAGGCTTTCCTGGCTAATCTGGCCATCCTGACTCCTCGGGCCATGAAATACTCGCCGAGCACAGGGAGGGGAGGTGGGCCCCGGGGACCATCCCGGCTGCAGGCTGACGAAGTCCGGCCGGCGATCACACACCTGCGTGACTCTGGGTCTTAAGATCATCCCGCCCGCCCGCCCTCCCTCGGTCTTCCCGATAGAGTCATGCATGGGACCCTCTAACTCCTCCCTACGTAGAGCACAAACTCTTTCTCGATGAAAACACTTCAGAGCTTCGTCTCGTGTGTCCCTTTCATTTCAGACACCCAGAAACATCGTCCGTCTCCCACTGTGGTTAACGCCGATTTTACGCATTTGACACGGCGCTTAAACCTCCACCCATACATACCTCGTACTCGTCACGGACATTTGCCAGCCCGAGCCTTCCACAGGGGAACTGTGCCCCTCCAGCCCCACGGGACAGTGTGGAGCTTGCACAAATGTCACCGTATCTGCTCTGCTGGTTCAAGGTGGGCCAAGCCTCAACCGACCAGAAATCGCGAGTGGGAAATGAGTGTAAGGGGGCGGGCGCCCCTCCTGAAGGCTAATCCCAGACCCCATAGCCGTGCAGACCCTGCTGGAGGCGCCTGGAAGTAAAATGTGTGAGGTCCAGCCGCTGCCTTAGAGCGCGACGCCAACGGCGAGACCTCGACAGACGTTTTCTCGGTGCAGAAACTTTCCAAGGAGCCTGTGCAATAATTCCACACGCCCTTCAAATCAGGGCAACGGGCAAATCACTCCATTATTCGGCTCCGCCCAGACTTGGCCCACTCAGCCCTGGGTGTCTGTGGCCCCTCGGGCCTAAGTCGGGGGCTCCCCCGCGGGCCCCCCCACCCCTGACACAGCGCCCAGTTCCCGGGAGCCACCCACGCCCCCTCCCATGGTTCAGCAGTCGGGTCGCTTCATTAAGACTGGGCAATGCCAGGGAGAAAACACTAAACATTTCTCAGACCAGCTTCGCTGTTACTCATTTCAAAAGAATGGCATGCCAGCCGCTCTGGCGGGTGACGCGCCAGCTCCAAGGCCTCTGGCCTGGGCAGGCGTGCAGGCTCAGAAAGCTGCCAGAGGCACAAGGCAGCCACAGCTGCAGACACGGCCACGGCCACGGCCACTGGGGCCGGGGTCCGAGGTCGGAGCCCTCACTCCGCCTACTCAAGTGTCTCCAGGGGAGGAGAAGGGCCTGCGGAGGGGTGAGGGTGAGCTCGGCGGGGTCCGCGTTCTGGAAAAAGACGCCAGAAGGTGAAGCTCAGACTGAGAAGGAGGGAGCGGGCAGAAGGCAGGGAAGGGAGCCTGGGACAGGACCCCACGCCTGCCCGCCTGGCCTCCGCGTCCAGTCCCCTCTGCATGCCGAGGTTCAGAACAGGATGGCAGGAATCCGCGTTTGCTACAAGACAGATGGCTGCCTGTAGGAGGAAGCCGGGCAAAAGGGCCACCGCGCTCCCGGGGTGCCACGTGCAGCAGCCACCGCGTAGAGGGGCAGTGCTCGGCCTTGAACCCCCAGGTGAGAGCCGGACCCTAGGGACCGCCCGCCGCACACTGAGGCCCCGGGAGACCGGAAGTCGGCAGACTTTGGTGCAGACTCTCCGGGGACCTTTCCGTCGAGGGTGCCCTGGCGGGCTGCCGCTAAGTCAGCACCGCGGGGTGCTTCCCTGCACCCCGACAGGCGATGGGAGGACAGTGTAGTGGCCACACGGGCAGGCACCCACCCACCAGCTTCCTGCAAGCACGTGCTCTGGCTGAGGGCAGGTGTGCAGTGGACCCCAAACCAGACTCAGAGTAGGGGCAGCAAGGGGCTCTCCTTTCTCGTGGGGGCTTGGCCGATGTCTCATTTGGTGACAGGGGTCGAACCTCAGGTTACTAGATTCTGATCACTTTGAATGTCTCAATGCATATCCTTAGCATCAATGAACTCCATTCTATTCATACGAACAACTCCCACCAGCGCCATGCTAGCCAGCAGCTCGAGGCAGGCACCCCAGGAGGCATGGCCACGCTCCATGCCAGCCAAGGCTAAAAATGGACACAGCACGCAGAGTCTGGCTGCTCCAATTTCCAAGATGCCAACCCGCTAAAGAAAGCAGAATCTCTTTAAAACACCAACAAAGCACCGCTATGTTGGAAAGAAAAACTCCACTGCAAGTAAATAAGCAGGATGGTGGTCATTGATTTCTGCCCGGCACTGCCCATCCATTCAGGATGCGCATTTTCCTATAACAAACAGTAAATCATTTGCTAACAAAAGCAGGCTGCACAGGACGCACGCAGGCGCTGTCTTCTCTAACACCTTCTGGACACGATTTGCCAGGCGGAAACTACACCCAGGGGACCAGGCTTGCACGGCCGAGGCCAAGCAGGCAAAGGATAAGATGGGCAGCAGCAAGAAACAACCTTTCGCATTCAGGCCCATCTGGACACACAGAAAAGCGGGGTGCGCATCTTGTGCACGCAGACGAGAGGCCTCCCTTCCCCGAAGCCCCGAAATACAAACAGCATGTCCGACACAGAAGGGAGGATGCGGGTGTCAGTCCGGAGGGCAGCGGGAACTGGAAAGAGAGGTTCGACCCAGGTCAGGACAGTGGTCCCTGGAGCAGGCAGCGTGACCGTGGGTGACTCTCAGTCTCCCCGCTTACAGCTGGCGACACCCTTGTTTCTAAATAGCGAGATCAAATTGTTGGCCAAGCTTCTCAAAGAGGTAACATCTAAAGCAAAAAGGTAGAATTTGGTTTTGGGTTCTGGCAAACTGCAAGACTTGCACAGAAAATATACTTCTAGTTATCTTGATACATATGAGAAAGGTTACTGAGACAACACCTAGAAAGGAGTAAAAGCGTGGACTTTCTCGTTTGATGATAATAAATGTAAGCGGTGGGTCTTTCTTGTGCAGCGAATTCAGTTTCTTCAGCACAAAAATCCGGTTGACTTGAGCCTCGTCTCGTGTCAGTCCTGGACTTCATTCTGCACAGACAGGTGCCCGGGTCAGGCTCGACTGGTAAAGTGACGGGAGAAAATGAGTTTTTAACGCAATGCAACTGGGGACATCGCCATTGTCTCTAACTACCATGACCTTCGTGGATGTTTTACAGTCCAAGGAGCCCCCAGTAAAACTCCCTTTGGAATGGAAGGTAGAACCTGCGTTCCCCAGTGGGGCCGGTTCACCGCATCTCGAGGAAAGCTCTCTTTCACGCTCCCTTACAGATGCGGTTCCTCCACAGGGCGGGGGTGGGGGAGCCCCCCTTCTTTGCTGTCACTGGGTGTCTCCCCCCACAGGGCAACGGTGACCACGGGGAGCTTCACGAACCCGTTCCCGCCACCCTGCCTATGAGCCGGTTTCTCTGAGGACAATGGCCGTCGTTCAATGATTCGCTCCGTATATTTTGTTACGAATACTGTCCGATCCCCAAGAATGTACATCGTAAACAAATTTTTAATAGAAAGGAAGATGAACTGTTGCCACAGTGAAGCATAAACACCATCACTACTGGTTTCATGACGGAAAACCCTCTTCACGGACCGCTGGACAGTGGAAGCAACAGCTTGTGTTTGACAGGTTCACCCGGCTCCCCTCAGAGCACCCCACACTCAGCCCCTAAGCTGGACTCATCAATGTCCCCAACCCTGCTATTTTAAAAAAAAAAGCAAAAAAAAAAAAAAACAAGAACAAAACAAAAACCCCAGAGGGGAGAGAGCTGGGAAGTAGATCGGCAAGGTCAACATGCAGTGACAGGAAGGAAACTGACTGTGGGAGGTGAACACATGCAAGGTATATATATCTATATATCTATATACACGCCTATTAAGGCGCATAGCTGAAACTTATTGGATTTCATTAACCAATGTCACCATAAAAAAAATTAAAAAAAAAAAAAAACGGGAGCAAGAACAAAACTGAGCACAAGGCGTTTCCCACAGACTGAAGCCACTGCCTTCCTCGGGGTCCCAGGGAAGAGCATGATCTAAAATGGCTGAAGCATGGCCGGTCCGCCAGACAGAATAAGGCTCTGTCGAGGGTCTGGAGACCCTCGAGCTCCTCCATTTCTCTAGCCCCATCCTCTCCAGCCCTGGGCTCCAGCTCTACTGAGACAAATGCTGCTCCCCAGACAGGACATCCTACTTGTCACTGCTGGGCGAGCACATGGAAGTCCCCTGTCTGGAATGTTCTAGCCCTGTTGGCGGCCAAGAAAACATCCTGGAAAGCCAAGCCTGCTCTACTTGGTGACGCCCTTCCAGGTCCCCCTCCAACGAGTCCCTCCTGGCAGCTCTGTCCCACCTCTGCATAAAGCGTTACATTTCACACGCCCTGCAAGTGACACTTCTGCCCCCTCCAAGGGCGTGGAGAACCCACAGGACAGCGTCGTGACATTTTTTGGTGGTTTCAGTGCTAAACACAGTGCGGGTATACCACAGGCACTCAATAAATGTACAACATTTGCACCGGCCCCTTTTAAATGATCTCGCAGACTCCTTGAAATAGTACTCACATTTGATGAAAACCAAGAAATATCCTTTGAAAGAATATTGTTGGCGAGCTACGAACAGTCCTAGCTTGGCACAACGCAGTGCAAACTTATTAAATTTCTGGCTCTTGCATTTTTATATTATATTGGGCCAAAAAATCAGGACTTTGCTCAGAGGACTTTAAATGGGCAGACCGATAACATCTCCAATAGAAGACTGAACTTCAGCTGATGTTCGCGACCCTGGTGAAAAGTAATTTATTGAATTACTGAGACTCTGAATGAAGGGCGGCCACGAGCTGAGGAAGAGGGGAGGCTGAGTCAACCGCACTTCAGAACGAAGGATGGGGTTACGGCTTCGAGGTGCTTTTTATGTCCAGTAAGTAATTAAATATTCAGTGTTGAAGAAACCAAGGCCGCTTTCAGAGCCAGAAAAACCATAGGCCAGAAAGACACATTAATCACAAGGAATAATTTTACTAGTAACAATGCAGGCTTTGAGGTGACTCGAAGTGATGTGGCTGAAAATGAAAGTTTCTTTTTGGATCAGCAAACTTCAGAGTGCAGTTAAGATTGTGGACGGTTTATCTGACAAAGTTAAGAAGCCGAAGTATTTTAGTCTCTTTAGAAGAACACTCAGTGTGTTCTCTAGGCATTAAAGCAAGTGCCCTCAGGTGGCATTTTGTCAGCCGGAACCGAGTTTCTGTAAATCCCTGAATGGAATAAAAGGACACAAACATTCTAGCATTTTGTTCATTCCCCTCCGCCACTCCCCGTAATTCAGTGTTTGCTTCTGAATACCAGTCCCGTGCGCCGACCTAAGCAAGCACGTCCCGGCCCGGCCCTTGACTCCTGCCCACGTGGGCCAGGGTCCAGGGGTCCCATTCTGTGTGTGAAGAAGTTTGGAGGCTCCTCAGATGGCCAACGTTGGAAAATCTCGGCATCTGAGTCTCCATCTGTCTCTCTGCCGCTCTGTCTCTGTCTCTTTCTCTCCATCTCTCTTTCTTTGTCTGTCTCTGTCTCTCTCTGAGTGTCTCTGTCTCTCTGTCTCTGTCTGTCTGTCTGTTCTTCTCCCTCCCCGCCTCATTTTTCTTTTACTCCTTTCTTCTAGATGTAGAGCAGTGGGACAGTGGGCCGAGGACAGGAAAGATCTGGAGAGAAACACTTGCAGGGAGACTTCTGTGTTGAATATGAACCTTTTTAGTTTACTTTACTGGCAGGTCTTTCTGGAATCTAGAAAATGGGCCAGAGCATTCTGTAGGGAGGATTTCCTTGGTCCCCCCCTGGGGAGGCTGTAGGCCCTCCCTCTCTAAAGATCTGGTGTCCCCAAAGCCCCTTCCGAGCCCTGCTCCCCCTCAGCCTCCTGTACCCTTCACACCCAAGCCCCCAACGGGAAGTGGGTCCACACCAGACTCAGGCGGTAGCACCCACTGAAGACACAGCCCTTCTCACAGATGGATTTCCTCCGATGCCGGATTTCAAACAACATAGAAGCTTCATCCCACGACTAGGCTCCAGACAGACAGACTGGTGGGGGCAGTGCAGGGAGGCCCCAGGCCTGTTACATCACGTCCCGTAAGGACGTGTCCACCTTTGAGGCTGGCCCCTTTGAACTGAAGAAGAAAGGAAGTTTAACGAGGAGCCTGTCAGGACAGGAGCGTCCACCTGCCCGGGCTCCGCTCCAGCGGGTGTGCCCGACCCGCCCGGGGCACTCGTGCACGTTGGTGAAAAAGACAAGGCCAAGGCCGCCGACAGATAGCTGAAGACTGCAGAGCTGACTCATGAGGGTCTGTTACGGAGACAGCCTGAAAAATGCAAAGTGCTTTTGGAGTGAGAGACGAAGTAAAAAGGCTTAGGACAGAGGTCACTCAGAGTAACACACAGATCGAGTAGCTATGCGATAGGATGTTCCGCCACCTTAGTTAAGAAGAAAAATGGAACGAATTTGCTTCCTAGTACAAACACTAATGACTAATGTCCATCCAGAAATGTCCAAATAGATTGAAGGGTATTAATAACCAAAAATGATGTCTGCATTCACGGAGTGGAAATTCAGTGACCTGCATGGAGGACAAAGCAAACGTGGCAGAAGACAAACCAGTGCTCAAATCATCTCAAGACTTTGATTCGAATCCTGCCGCTACCTCTACACTGCTGCGGTGATGAGCACTGGGCCTGGGTCTCTACGCATCATTTCAATCCCTCCGCCTGGCGACCCTGTTTGGGAGGTGTCCTTGTCCCAGTTAGAAAGACGAGGGCTCACACTTGGTCATCCGATACAAAATACAGTAACGGGCTATATTAATCAGACAGCGTTGACTGCATTTGAAATGTTTAAATAGTCTTTAAAAATATGTATCGGGACCCTTTGTAAATGTGACTCTAGTCTGGAAGGGTATGTATATTGTTTTTATGAAACGCATTGCAAACATTTTGTATTTCACAAACGTAATCAACTCGTTTCAAGTATTTGCGTCGCTGAAAGAAACCCAAGAGGCCACATTTCTGGCTCTGAGCCGGAGGCTGTGCAAGTTCAAAGAGGCTGTGAACCACATCAAACCCCGCAGCCGGCACCTGGACGGGGCGGGCCGTGACAGACGAGACCTGGGGAAGGGCAGCCAGCCGGCCTGGTAATCCCCAAAGAAGGGATCCCCCCGCCTGCATCCGGCAGGAGCCCGCCCCCGGCACCGCACACCTGCGTCTGCTCGAGGACTAGCCCAGCTCAGGGAACGCCCTTTGCCCCCGAGATCTGAAACCCCAAGCATCTAACATATGATCCGGCGTTCCACTCTCGGGGAAAAATGCAAGTGATGAAACAAGGAGAAGTTAACCCTCCGAAGTGAACTTCTGGTAGGTCCTGGGTCAGAATCTAAAATCAGCAGCATGCTAACCATACCCACACGGCTAATCTGACTCTGGTAGGTGCGGTACCAGGGCAGAGAGACATGTGGCCCGTGTAATGAGCCGAGAACGGGAGGCAGCCCGGCCATGGCTTCGGCTGTGCAGAGTCCCAGCACCGCCTGGGCCGGCCCTGGATCGGCACGCGGTAGCTGGCAGGGGCTCAGAGAAGGTGCGGTGCCTCACCTCTCGAGAGAGAGTTAAGAAAAGCGAAGTTCTGAGGTTTTGGGGGGCAGTGTGTGGCTTCACAGCTTGCATGCTCTATTCTGGAAGCTACTACCTTGACTCTGGGCCCACACACCTGGTCGGGGCCCACACACACACACACACACACCTGGTCGGGGCCCACGCCGCTGCCTGGTGCTGTGTTTGGCTCACTTTTGTGTTTTCTGGTACACAGCCTGGTTTAATTCAGTCCGTGAGACCAGGCTAAAATGCATAAAAACTTGCATTTCCACCCCAAAGGCCACTCCAACACTGAAGAGTCAATGTGTGTGTTAAAGGCTGTATTCATTCACAGAACATAGGAAAGCGGTAACATTATGAGATTAAAATGCTTAATCAGGCGAAATTTACAGAAGCATTCAAATCATCCTGCAAAATAGGAAGTTTTCAGCATGTCATACCATGTCGGTCTGACCTGGCGCTTCGGATGGCATGCCGAAGGCACCTACCTATTAAAATGGATTTCGACTTTGCTCATCTAGTCGTTGTTCAAACTTCACTGGCTCCTAATGCACAGAACACACAGCCTCAGGTGCTTCTGGAGAACACCCGCCACGCTTCACTGAGCGCCGGCCACGGGCCTCGTCCTTTGTGCGTATCGTCTGCCACGCTCACGACAGCCGTGTGCAGGATGGGTCCCCGTTCCCACCGCAGAGAAGGGAACACTGAGGAGTGGCTTAGCCAAGGTCACGCCACAGCGAGAGTTGATCTGAATCCATACCTGAACCTCAAGTCCAAGCCCGCAGAGCCACACCTTCTGCCTTGAAAGCACTGACCACCTGGGTAGAGGAGACAAACTCTCGTTTGAGTCACCCAGAAATCCAGACTGAGTCTGGTAAGCACTCTGGGATGGCCACCAGAAAGAACCAAAGGAAAAGATAGTTTCTCCGGCGGAGGGGTCAGCAAGGCTTTGTGGAAGAGAAGGCCCTCGAAGTAGCCTTGAGCGGCCAGTAGGAGTCCCTAAGCTGGAGGTAAAGAGAAAGGGGTTCAGAGAGGGGGGCTGAGCAGGCTCCACCTCTGAGGGCCTGGAAAGCGTGGGGGGGTGACCTCAGGGAGCACTGAACTGTGGGTTCATCAGGAGATGGTGTGCCAGAGGAGGGCTGGAGAGGCCTCGGGACACACAGTTCTTCCCTGGTGAGAATCAGACTTCAGGAAGGTCGGTCTGTATCCCAATGGATACATTCCTTCCTGTTTTGACAACAGACCCTTTGTAAATGTGACTCAAGCATTATAAATGCAAAAGACAAAAGACATGTCAGGCAAAGGAATGGAGAGCAGCTCCCAGGGGGTCCCCTCCCTGCTCCCAAACCTGCCTCCTGGGGAGGTCATTTGGGGTCTCTCTCTGGTCCAGCTCACACAGTCATTTTTAGCAAAGACCATGCCGCGTCTCCTGAAGACTTGGCAATGCAACCCGTAGACAGACCTCTCTCCTCTCTCCGTGACCCAGTTCAATCTACATCAACGAAAATGTGTGGCTGCCTACCAACCACACTGACATCCACTAAAAATACACGAGATCATCTGCATCGGCAGATGCACTCCTAAAACGTTTCGCTTCTCACTCGTTCATCTGATGTCCAAGGACAGCTGCCGCGAGCCTCCTGTCGGGTCCTGGGCTGGGCGCTGAGGATGCAGCTCGTCCTTCGGGGAACTACGGCCCGGCACCTCTGCACGGCAGGGCGGAGGCGGGTGCGACTGGACGGGTGAAGGCAACGTGGGGAGGGTTGGGCGGGGCGGACCACACCGTGGACTGGGGCCTGCTGGGGTGGGGGATTTGATACCCCAGGGACTATGGCAAGGGGGCCCTGTGCGTGGGAACTGTGGGCGTGGTCTGGGCTAGAAACGCACCTTTGACTTGGAAGGAGGGAGCCTGGATGAAAGGGGGTGCCTGGGCTGCAACGGTGGTGGAAGGCGGGGCCAAGGAGACCGGTGGGAACATAATTGGAGGAGACACCTATTTCGACCAGTTAAAATGCACATTTCGGCTCCATAACTGACCAACTGTCAACTACTGTTTGTCCTTCACACGTCCACCTTCCCGTGCCCCCCGCACCCAACGCCCTCCCCCACAGGCCCTGCAGCCCCTCGCAGGGGTTGATGGACTCACGCACGTGCGTCCCTGAAGACGCGTCACTAGACCACGTCCTCTTGCGGGCTTCCATGGAGGCACTGACCAGGGGCATCTTTCTCTCGGCCACCCGTCCCTCCACAGAAGTGACATGTGGCCTCTGTGCACAGCCTGTGGACTGGATCACATGGCTTCACATGCACTCTGGGCCTCCACGGGGGTCCTGGGACTCTAACTCCATTATCCACTTCCCACAACTGATGTGGATGCTGGGGGCAGGGGGTGGGGTGGGTGGATTTAAATCTAAAACCATCTGGATTCATCCAACCACCTGTCCTGCTCCTGGCTCAGGTCAGTACATGGAAAGTCTGGGGTTGGGGGCGGCGGGGGTGCTGATCAGCGGCAATCACTGGCAGTAAAAACAGAGACCTCTGCCCCTGAGGCCGTGGTCGCAGGCAGTGACACATCTGGGAAGGGCTGGTGCCACCACAGGCGCTTCTGACTTCGAGCACAGTCCCACCTCTTGGGCCTGTTCCATGTCACTACACGGCCTTTAGCTCCCGAAAGGCTTAGCGCTGTGCTCAGCAAGTCCTCACTCCACCTCTATTCTGCCCCATACGGGCCTCAGCCACCTGCACGCACCCCGCCATTTCATGCCCTCCTCTGGCTTGGAGCACTGGTTTTGGAAAGGCACCCAGCTCCCCCCTACCAACACACAGAGTTTAAATGGCATGGGTCTTCACCCACCTTTGGAACCCAAAGGTGCTGTGGGTCAAGGAGCGCATGGGGTCAAGAGCTGGCTGGACATGGACACAATGACTCTGAAACTTAGGTGCCCAGCCTGTGCTGGTTTCCATTCACCATAACCGTCTTCCACTCTGAAACACAAGCGCAGAGCCCTACTCACCTTTCCTGCATTTCCCTCCCTAACCCAAGACAAATCAGTATCCTAAATATGCAAGAGTAACTGCTGAGCCTTTCTAGAAAGCCTTGCCATGCCAGGAAGGCATCGGGGTCAGTCCAGCAGGTCACACGGGGCTTGGCTCAGCCTCTCCATCCTGTGGGCTTCCGGGCTTTCCCAGATGGTCCCGGGGAGCCCGCAGGCGTGCCACCGCTCTGACCTCTGACCCGCAGGTCACCCCGCGGACACCGCAAATCCGGGCAGTCCGGCCCGAGTCAGCCGGGCGCTCGCTGGTCTCCCCGCCCCGCCAGATCTCCAGCCCCCAGCTGCGCCCGCTCGGCGCCCGGAGAAGGCGCGGGGCTCAGGGCGCAGCATCCAGCAGCAGCTCCCGCCCCTCCCGGAGTTGGCTCAACTCCCAGCCACTTTCTCAAAAGGCTCCTGTCTCAACCCCTGCGAACGCAGAGCCCGCAGCACACGCGCTGGCACCACCTCTCGCTTCCACGCACGTCCCTGCCGCCGTCCCCCGGCGCTGCCGCCACCCGCAACGCACACTCACTCTGACGGTCCGTTCACCAACGGCGAGCGCGAGCGCTGCCCACGTCGTCGCCAAGTTGGGCTGGGGGTTCCGCGGGGCCGATGCCCGGGGTCGCGCGGTCCCCAGCCGCCGGCACCCCGTGCGCCCCGGGCCGGCAGTGACCCGGCGCGGGGACCCGGCGCCCCGGCGCGGCCCCTCCCTCCCGCGGCGGCGACCGAGGCGGCGTCCCCGGCCTGGTCCGGCCGCGCGGGGCGCACGGCCCCCGGAGGGGCGCGCCGCCTCTCCTCCCGCACCCCGCGCGCGCTCACCTCAGGGCAGCTGGCCGGGTCGCGCCGATTCCGCCCCCGCGGCGACTCCGCATCTCCCGGGCGCCCCTCTGTCTCCGCCGGGTGCGAAGGACGGTGCTGGGGACGCGCGGAGGCCGCGGGGTCCGGGCGCCACTCACGCCGCCTCCCGCCGCCCGCAGCCGCGCAGGAAATTTGTCCGGCCGGGTCCCGCCGCCTCCTCCGCTCCGGCGGGGCTCGGGCTCGGCGGCGGGGGCGGGGGCGCGGCGCTGCGAGGAGCGGGGGCGACGCCTGGTGTCCGGCCCCGGGAGCGCACCCCGGGTGCCCGCCCACCTAGGGCCGCGGCCCCGCCCGCCAAGGGTGGCCCGAGGCCCCAGGCGTCCAGCCGCCCCGAAGGTCCCTTTACCCAGGCTGGTGAACCTTCCGGGGACACCCTGGCGAATCTCTCACTTCCTGGACCCAGGCGCGCATGGAGGGTGTCAAGGTGCGACAGGCCCTCTTCCAAGCAGGAAAGGCCCTTCCTACCCGGCCTTGACCCGGGCACCAGGAAGTGGCTTGGCTGGGATCGAGCTTCGGGTCGTGCTGTCGTGACAGGGCACCCCGCACCTGGCTGGGAGAGGTAGAGAGAGCCGTGGAACCTCCTGAGCCAGAATAAGGGTGCCCACTCGTGGGTGTGGAAAAGAGCTCGTCGCTTCGGCGGTATCTGGCCAAGGCGAACACGCACAGGAGGAGGAGCGGCGGCCAGGAGCAGTCTGGACGGGCTGCGTTGTGGGACCGCTTTCCAGGTGGTCTGTAAACTAGGGAGGTTCTGGAGTCGAGGACATTCCATCAGAAGGACAGAAAGGATAGTGTGTCGTCCTGTTTCCGAAGCTTGGTGCGTGTGCCTTCGGGGTCGGTCCAAGGCCCAGCCCTCAGGGGTTACATGCCTGCTGTGCAAACCTAACTCATTTGGGCTTGTGAATAAACGAAGGAATGGCGAGAAGGTGGCAGTCGGGGTGTTACCCCACCTTGCCTCAGTAGCCAGCAGACAACTTCCGGGGGCACTTGGGGACAGAGCTGTAGACTCCAAAGGCGGAAGAGCAATGGCCTATACTGGCTGAGACCACCACAGATGACCTGTCCGGAGTCAAGTTCCTTCGGCTGGGTGTAAGGGCCATGAGACCCCTGAAGAGCCCGAACTCAGCTTCCCTTCCATTCCCTTCCCCGTGCAGGCTGTTCCCCGGGGGGTCTTGTCCTGAGCCACAGCTTTAAACGCCATCCAGACGCAGGGAACTCGGAAAAGCACAGCCCCTCGGGACTCTCCGTCAAGCTCTGTCCCTGCCGGCTGTCTCCACCGTCTCAGACCCAGCCCTTGTCTTACTCCGTTTCTGCACAAGCATCAGCGTCTTGCCCTCTATTCCGCCTCTGATGCATCGCCAAGGCCGCTTCCTGTCTAGCTCCCAAATACCTCTTGAATGTGTCCCCTTCTCTCCCCTGCACTGACGATGACGATGGTCCCCCGGCTTCAGATGCACTCTTTCCCAGACAATCCCTTCTTCACGCGCCATCCAGGGGACCCTTACAAATGAAGCCAGGTCACACCAGACCCTGCGTAAGAGCCGCCGCTTGGAATAGAGCCTGCATCCCTGGGAGGCTGCGCCTGACGCCCGAGCTGCTCACCCCGTTCACGGTGCTCCAGCCCCCAGCGCCTTCGCCCCGTGCCAGCGGGAAGCTCGTCCCCACCTGGGAGCTCTTCCCCCTCCGTACCTGCCTGCTCTTTCTCATAGAGCCTCTGGAAAATGGCCTCAATGCTCCCCTCTGCTTCTCCCTCACAAGGTATATTCACTTCTCTGGTGCCAGTCCCCGCCGCCCCCCCCCCCCAGATGATGCTCGTCTCCATCGTCTCTCCCTCCTGAGCCTCCTAACACAACTCCAATAGCCAGGAGGTGCTCAATGAAAGGCAGTCGGCTGATAGAGCAGAGGAGGAGGGGCCCCGGCAGGGAGCACCAGGCAGCCTTGTCTCCCTGGAGCCCAGCAGGGCAGGCGGCTCCCTCCGGAGCTGCTCTCAAGGAGCGCCCAGGTCAGGTGAGGCCAGGTAGCCCAGTGACATCCCCCAGCTGTCGGTTTTCCTGCTGCGATGGCCTACAGAGCCAGGCTTCTGACAAAGGCGATCATGTCAAAGCTCCAATGAGCACGGTTCTGCTTGTTAACGCTGCGGGGCTGCAGAGGCAGAGACATGAAGAGATACATGAAGAGGGTTCAAGTCGCCTTTGCCAGCGTCTGCTATCAGAAGGTCAACAGCCCCAGGAACATGATGAAGGGCAGATGGCTCTTCCTTCCCGGTAATATCCTCTCTGTGGGACCTCGAAGATTCTTCCAGGAATTTAGCAATATCCCTCAGCTTTTTCTCACCTCTACAGACATTCGTCATTGTCACACAAACACATGTTGTCTTTCACACAGAAGCGGAGCTGTGCTGATTTCCACACAGGAGCCTCTTCGCCCTTCTCAACCATCTTGTTCAGCCTCCAGGCTCGAGGCTCTGACCTCGTCCTAGGCTTTGAGGGCCTCCCCCAGCCTCTTGCCATCCTGAACACATAGCCACCCTCATCTTTTAGGACCCCAGGACTCACTCAGCCCTCGTTAAATACACAACTTCCTCCTCAACCCCCTTACTCACGTGCTGTTTAATCTCACCCGTAGCCTCTCTTCTGACTTCCTCCTCGCCCTCTCTACCCCTCGACTTCACCAGGCTGAGCAGCCTCTTCCCTTTAAAGCACAGCTGGAGGCAGTTTTTTCTGTGACTGTTAATATTAACTGTATTATGTGTCTTGTCTTCGATTTTACTCAAGGACTGCATGTATTATGCTATTCGAGAATATAGAGTAAGAAGAATTCAATAAAGCAAGGGATTAATAACGAGAGAGAGAAGATAGAAAGGAAACTTCACAGAGAAAGAAACAAGTTGGAACTCCAAAGCACACAATTTCAGATTCAGTGTAAAAGGTAAAAAAGACTTGGAGGGAAGTAACAGTAACTACAAAGGAAAAAGTTAAAGGGACTAAAGCAATTAGAGAAAAAATGACAGATATAGAAGTCCAAGATAATCCAACGCAAGAATAACAGGTATGCCTGAGAGTAAGATTCAACAAACGGAGCTCTCACACTTCAGAATTATGATACAGGAAAATTTCTCTGCAATGAACTGAACGTGCTGATTGAAAAGATAGCCCATGAATGAGAAAAAAAAAATGATACAGAACAATCTGTACTATATGTACCCATGCTAAGTGACTACACTTTACCAATAAAGATTTAAATAGATGTTTCACCAAAGAAGGTATATGGATGGCAAATAAGCACATAAAAAGATGTTCAACGTCATGAATATTGGCAAAATGCAAATCAAAGCCATAGTGAGATTCTACTAAGCACTCATAATGCCAACTTGTAGGGGACTGATAATAGCAAGTTTTGCAGAGGACATGGAGCAACTGGAAGTACCCTCCATTGCTTGTGGGGACTCACAGTGGCACAGCCACATTTTCTTCTAAAGTTAAATACATTTACCATCTACCCCAGCAATTTCTTTCCTATATCTTTACCCACGAGGAAAGAAAGCAAAGATTCATACAAAGACTTATACTCGCATGTTCATAATTTCATTCATACTAGTCAATAACTTGAATCGACTCAAATATCCATCAACTGCTGAATGGGTAAGCAAATTTTGGTGTTTCCAGATGAATCTCAAAAGAAGCCAAATACGGAAGACTACATACTTTAATATGTCATTGCTATGAAGTTTTATAAAAAGCAAAACTATAGTGACAGAAAAGCAGATCGCAGAACTGTAACATAATGCAATACCTATAAAAATGGACACGATTTAAAAACTCAATAGCCAGAATTTTACAGCACCACGAAAAAGAGAACTTTCTTAAACATTGCTAGTGGGATTATGCGTTGGAAGTCAATTTTCATTTGGTGTCAAAAATGCAGAAATATCTTTCGGAATTAGCAAATCTTTCCTAGAAATTTATCCTAACGCTATAATTAACAGTCTATGTTTACAGGAGCAACAAATTAAGATCAGCTAAAATGGCCAAAATAGAACATTGTTAAATGAATGATGGTGAATCCATAAAATGGAAAAGCATTGAGTGACATGAAATGTTGCAAACATTTGTAGAAATTAATTTAAATTGACTATAAAAAATTAATAAAATCCAGAGTAAATATTGTAAGACCACATTCTTTGATCAATATTACAGAAAAGTAGAAATAAATAATAAAAAGAGAAACAGTGTTATTATATAATTATTTTATAAACTTATTCTTCAGCAAGGAAGAAATAAAAATCGCAATTTTAGGATGTTAAATGAAAATTTCTAAAAGACTATGTGTAAAGCCTACGAGATCTGACCAAAACTATATTGAGAGGAAAATTTGTAGTTTAAATACTTTCACTATTCACCCAAAATAAAATAATTAAAGAAATAAAATACGTATTTCAGGAAAAAAAGCAAAATAATTTTTAAAAAGCAAAATAAAAGTAAGAACAATAGAACAGCAGTAAAAAAATAATATTAAACAAAACCCAGAAGAATGAAATAAATGTGTAGAAAGGAACGGAGAAAATGGAAACCAGTACTTCTAGTAACTGCCTGAGTTCTTGTAACTTCCTGAGTTCTCGTTGTTACCCTCACTTGAGAAATGTGAAGTGATCCTGTGTCTTCATAAAATGTATCACTTTGTAAGGTTTTTTGATGGCTTAGGCGCATTCTAGTGGTTTTCTTTCTCATTTTTCTGTTTTAAGCAAGCTTGAATTGGTTTTCATAATTTAAAACCTTAGTAACTTTGGAGTTGGGATACCAAATCCAAAAAGCGTAAAGTATATGATGGAATGTTGACTATACAGACATTTTTAACTGGAGGCAGCAAAATATTTACAAATATGTAAAAAAAACCCAACAACATATACACATACATATACATACTTAGAATTGACAAAGGTTAATATACTGACTGAACAAAAAATTGTATATAAAAAGAACATCTCTGTATAATAGATGGACCAACATCATAAACAGAACACTTGTGATAATTAAATTACCAATTACCAATGGATAATAAACATATTGACATGTTACCCTCACTGATTCCAAAGATTCAAAGAAGCTATTTCCTTCCTCTCGGCTTGTATGAGAGTAGAATACTGAAGCTGGTCAAGATGGTGCAGTAGGTAGATGCTGCCCTTGCCTCCTCTAGCAACCACATCAAAATTACAACCAAACTACAGAACAACCATCATTGAGAATCGCCTGAAGTCTAGCTGAACAGAAGTCTTACAAGTAAGGACACACAGAAGAGGTCACCGCGAGACTGGTAGTAGGGGCAGAGATGCAGAATGAGCTGGTCCCACACAGTGTGTGGCAGTTGAGAAATGGTAAGGATATCTCAGTTATAGGGTTCACCCTGGAGGAGCGAAGGGTCCCGGACCCACATGGGGCTCCCCAGCCTGGGGTCCAGTGCTGGGGTTGGAAGTCCCAGAACTTCTGGCTGCAAAAACCAGCAGAGATTGTGGCTGAATGACAGAGAGCGGCTGGAGTCTCAGGCATCCTCTTAAAGGGGCCACATATGGACTCACTTACTAACTGAGTGAAATTAACTGAGCCCCAGCACTGAGGCAGCAGTTTGACAGGTACCACGGTCATAGGGGGGTGGAACTGAGTTATCTGGCTTCAGGTGAAAGCTGGAAGGGCAGCTTTCTCCCGGAAGAAGTGCTGGTGGAGGCCACTGTTTTTTTGTTGAGCCCTCCCCGCTCCTGGCATGGAGATGCAGGTGAGTGCCATACCTGAGTCTTCATCAACCTGGCTGATTCTGTTTGCCCCTCCCAACTTGAGGGCCCACCCAAGCCGCCTCCAGTAGCTTTTCCAAACAAATGGCCTTTCTTGGCTCATGCTGCAGACTTTCCAAAAATCTCTCAAAGGTTCACAAACCCCAAACAGGCAACATCTAGCCTTGGTATGATAGAGGGCGGCTGGAGTCTCAGGCATCCTCTTAAAGGGGATACCTCTTGCTGAGCAGCCCCAAGCCTGGCACTTGCAGCAGCCAGCCTTAGTTTGTGGCTTGGCCTCTCTAAGCACCTCTAGGGTGGTGGTTATCTGTGGATTGCTTGGTGACTCATGCCAGTGGCCCTGGGCAGGGCACTGGCTGCGGCTGAACTTGGCCTGTGGCGGGGCTTCTACCAGAAAGGCCTAGGGCCGGCACACCTGGTGGCCAGCTTCAAACTGAGCTGGAGCACCAGCTGGGGCTGCATCCAAGGATAACACACTCAAAGGATAGACTAAACAGGCACCAAAGACCTACTAAAGTGAATCCTGCTCCATAGGGTCAGCCCCTTACTGGCCAGTCCTCACAACGAATCAGCCCAAGGGTCAATCCCTTCTACCGATGTGCAGACGGAAACCGAGTCTCAACCACAGCAGGAGGGCACACACAATCCGTAAAAGGGACACACCCGGAGCACCCGGCTCAGGTGACCAGGGAAGACTGTGCCACTGGGCCCCACAGCGAACCTACTACATAAGGCCACTCTACTAATTCCAGGAGACACAGAAACCCTACCTAATACATAGAAACAAACAGAAGGAAGCAGCCAAAAAAGGGAGGCAAAGAAGCATGTCCCAAACGAAAGATCAAACCAAAGCTCCAGAAAAAAACTAAACAAAATGGAGACAAGTGATCTACCAGATCCAGTGTTCACACCACTGGTTGTAAAGATGCTCCATAAACTTAGGAGAAGAGTAAATGAACTCAGTGAGAACTTTAACAAAGAGATAGAAAGCATTTAATGGAGATAGAAAACATAAAAAAAGAATCAACCAGAAATGGAGAATATAATAACTACAATGAAGAATACATTTCACAGAATCAAAAGCAGTGAAAAGCTGGAAACAACTAAAATGTCCACCAAAAAGGATTTGTATAAATAAGTGATGGTTACTTTGTACAAAGGTAAACTTTATTTATTGATATAAAAGGAGTTCCATGACAAATCACTGAGATTTTTAATAGCAGATTGTAAAGTAGAACATGAAATAGAACTTGATTTTAATATAAATGTCAGTATAGACATAAAGATATGGGTATGAAAGTCTTTGCCCAAATATAAACAATTACATCTTCTCTGGTGATTTTTTAAAATTTGCTTTATTCTTTATTTTTGTTAGTTCTATTTGATATTTAGTTTTGTAACAAGCATATACTATATCATGATGCAAAATTATTTTTACACTGAAAAATGGTCTGAAAGAAAATAACTGCCTAAATTCTGTGCCACCCTTTAAAAATGTGGTTAAGATAAATAGACTTAAATAAAAAAAATTAATTTTCCCCATAATATAGAATGTTGTGAATAAAATATAGAATGTTTAGTATATCTTCACTAAAGCATGCATGCTCACTGCGGTGTTGGAGGGAGGGGCTGGTCAAATTGGTGCAATTTTTTTTAATGAGCAACTGAGTGACGTATAGCAACAGCTTCAGTGAAAGGTCCAAAGTTTTGATTTACTTCCAGAGATTAAAGCAAAGAAATACTCAGAGATATGGACATAGCCTTATGTAGAAGGATGTTCGTCATTATTTTTAGATCATAATTTAAAAATCGAACTAATGTGCATATTCAAAATTGTGGAGTATTTGTGCATATATAGCCAATAATCTGTCCAACAAATACTTGCTGAGTGTTTGCTCTGTGCCAGGCTCCGTGACAGACCCTGGATTTAGTGGTGAGCAAAACAAACACACTCGCCTCCCGGAGTCTCATAGTCCAGTTACTCTGTGGGAAAGACAGGCAATCATCTCTTTCTACAGAAAAGATAGGTGCTAGTCAAGAAAAATACAGGATACAAATGTGAGCATATGTTTTTCTAATCAGACACACACACAAAAAAATGGAATAAAAAGAACAGTGCGAAACATGTTGTGAACATTAATTTTTAACTCAAGAAATATTCTGCTTGCCAAACGGGGGTGTTTCCCTGAGGGCCAGATCACTTGCAGATGATTAGCCACCGAACAGAGAGGATGGATAGAGGGCAAAATGACCCAGTGCGAGAAGGTTGAGAACCATTTCCATCAGAGCCGTAAAGAAATATAAAGATGAAACTTCTCAAGTTATAATGTAAATAACATATAAATATGATCCTGTCGGAAAGGGCCACCTCTCTAATGAGGTCTAAAAATAAGGAGGTGCAAACTTTTCCCTTTCTGCTCCATGTAACTTTAGCGAAGGCTTATTCTCCTCAGGGTTCCCCGTTGGAACCATTGTTAGGGTCAGGTCGTTAACCAGTAAAGCCGTTCATGAAGGCGTCGAGACTCTATGTCGTTGGCTGCTAGAATCAGCGACATTTGGGGGGAGGGTACAGATCCCTCGGTCCCTCACTATTCAGGAATTCTAGACCTGTTCTGACATGGTAGCTGAATTTGCTTCCATGGCACTAGACAAAGAGTTATACATTAAGTATGTGGTTATGGAAGCCTTGGGAGGACCATGCCTACCTCTTGTTCCTCCTGGTTGGCTGTAACCATAGCAACCTCTTACTCCAGACCAAAGTTCACCTGCTGTAAATCTTTATAACCAAGTTCGTAGTCCAATGTCCATTAGTATAGCCCTTCCTATGAAGAGAGAGCTTTCACATTTTCAAGAAAGCATTAGACTTTATTTCTAAGTTCTGAACTCCAAATGATAAGTTCCAAAAATATTATAAAAATCATTTGTTTTACCCTAGGACCCTTCTTTTTGTGAGAAAATGCCTACAACAAGGAAAACGTTGATGTTTTTATCAAGCTTTTTTACAAGCTTTGGGTCTTTCATCGTAATCTGTGCTACTCTTGGGACTCAAGAATGGGTCAGCAGTAAAATTGCCATTAATGATCTTTCTACAAATGGCAGTATTGTGATCGCCTACGGACTCTTTCGCGGTCGGAGCACTCAAGAACTGGATCAAGGACTTGCCGAACCAGACAAATATTTTGAAGGTAAATGAAAAAGTGATTTGAATGGAAATAGTATGATTGAAGGAGCTGGGAAAGTCATGACATTCTATATCTGCGCCAAATAATCATCAAAAATAATTTCCTTGTAAGCTTCGAGTTGGGCTCTAGATACGAGCAGGTATTTTTAATTTTGAGAATTCACCATATCGTTATTTTGGCTTCTTTAGTTCCGGCTGCTGTGTCTGCTGGCAGAACAGTCTGAACCATTGGAGCAGAGGCTATGTCTAAGAGATACCACTGAATTTATTGACGAGTAAATAGTTAAAAAGAAATAGGTAGCAGCAACATGGTATCCAACAGCCAGTAGGAACATGATTTTTGACTGTGTAGACTGTGAATTTTCAGCTGGAGCAAAAGCCTCTGCCCAGAACTTTGTTAGACACGTCTACCAAGGGGGAAAATGGAGTGGAAGACGTGGCCCATTTCTTAGTTCTACATCTCAAGTTCCTTTCTTTAACTAAGTTGTGTTTGCATTTTTACCTCCAAAATATCTCGTTGTTATTAGACGTGATATTAAATTGCCATTAATTCCGTTAATTACATACTTTACAGGAATTCCTAAATTTTTTTTTCTGGTTTCTTATATAATAATAGCCTACTCTCACTCGATGAGTAGAAAATAAAAATTCATTGAGAACGATAAGCTGAACTAGCTACTTCTTTGACTTTTGAAGTTTGAATATATGCTATTACGTTTTCTAAATTTAAAAAGCAACATTTGTAAATTATTCAGCACCTGGAATGGATTTTGCTCTGCACAGTGTTGCGTACAGGTGTTGTGCAGGTGTCACGAGGTATTATGCAGTCATTTCCTCTTGACTCATAAATACGTGTCATTTTCTACCTTAGACAGCTGTGGTTCCTGGTCCCTGTGTAGTACACAGTGGTAGGCGCTGGCTCCAGGTTCCAGCTTCAGTTTGTGACTTTGTTAATGAAATGGTTTCCTTAGATCCAGAGCAACGTGGTTATAGCTCCAAGTAATAAATTTGTCTTCTAGATGTTAGCGAAAGCACGGTCTCTCCCGCAGACCCAGCAGCCTCACACACCTCCTCCAGGACCAGCCTCAGCTTCTCAGGAGAACGAGGAATAGTCACTTTGTAGCCACCCGAAGGCAAGACTTTCAAAGATTCAGTCACATTTTCAGTTATGTGAATAGAATTTTCAAAACCAAAGTGTGTACTAGGTTCTGAATCTCCAGCACGTTTCGAAAATTTAAAATATGAGATAACACCCTGTGAGGTTTTGATTTTTATACAGCATCTGTTTGGAACCAGTTGGTACCAATTTGCATTACATGCCTTTACCAAGGGCCCTGCCCATCCATGTGCCGGGCAGCTCAGAGGGGGTGAGGGTAGGTCAGAGTGCCACTCTGCAGCTGTGTGTGGTGCGTGAGAACCACGGTGGGGTTGAGAGAGCAGGACAGCCATGGTCAAGGACAGCCCCGAAGGGGGCGGGGCCCGGTGGGCTGGCGCCCACTGCAATATGGGAGGAGGTGGAACCTTTGCATTTGCTTTGCCTGGCTCTCTCCTTCCATCCTTCATTCCCGAGAGCCACATTCCAAGCCTCAGGTCGCTGTCAGCCTCCAGGCACTGGAGAAGATAAAACACGTCCCCATCAGTGAAGGTGCTGCACAGCTGCTCTGGCTGATGTCTGCTAAGGACCCTCAGAGCCTCGAGGGCTCCCTTGCTGATGATTTTAGCAATTGTTGAACTCGGAACACTTGTCAACAGTTCTTTGGAAAAGATGGGGAAAAGTCACGTGATTA
The DNA here is from genome assembly GCF_902729225.1 of Pteropus medius. NCBI lineage: Eukaryota > Metazoa > Chordata > Mammalia > Chiroptera > Pteropodidae > Pteropus > Pteropus medius. The sequence continues at coordinate 3,123,269 of NW_024349802.1, forward strand.
AAGCATGTGTCGTGGTGTGCAGCTGCTGGTGCTTCTCCGGGGGGGCAGAATTGCAATGTCGCAGTGACATGTGGCTGCTGTCCCGCAGGCTTCTTGTGACCACACGGGGTTTACTTCAAGTCAGAGAGCCATCACTGGCAGCACAGTACAACCTGTGTCAGAGCCACTTGCCTGCCCAGTGGTGATGGGTTGACATTTCCCTTTGAGAAGTTAACCGTGTCAGCTTCTTGGCTACGATGAGGTCACAACTGAAATTCTTCAAAGAGTAATGAATATTGCAAAGCTCAGTTCTATTTTCTCATAGGATTTATCACACCGTGCCATTTGGGGCTGTAGATTTTGAAATGAACGAGCAGAACGAAGTGACGATGGCTGATTTCAAAGTGCCAAACTGAGTCCAAACTAGGTCGATCAGTGGAGAAAATAATGAGACGTAGTAAGGACACTCCACTGGGTAGCCAGGTGACTTGGGCAGCTCAGGCTGACCCGGGTGCCTAGCAGTCTCGTGTAGAGTCATCCCAGGTTGTCCAACCTCCAGATGGAAAGTGACAGCTCCTCTGTGTCTGCCAGTGAGCACGCCGCTTTGGCTGCTCTGAAAGTTCTAGATATTGAATTCCAGCTCACGAACACTGCCCTGAGAAGCTGCCATGTGAGCGAGGGGCTTGGATACTGAGAAGAACTGTGCACAGCTCATGCACTCACCACTTAGTCTTCCTAGAGAAAGACCCCCATCGGTTAAACCCAACAGCCGGCATGAACTGCTGGGCAAAGGGGGATGCAGGGGGCTGTGACGGCGAGGGGGAGTTCTGCCCCAGCCTGGCTCCCCCTGCCCGCCAGGCTCTTCCCTGCCCACCCATTTGTTCTCAGGGAGCTCAACATTGTACTATTAGCCCAAGCTAAAAATAATTTAGAAAGCAAGTCTGCTGCAAAAGTCAATTAATTGCAAAGAGAACAAATGAGGTTTACTCCTCCAGAATTTACACAAGCCAGTCCCTTACTCCTCACGCCCACTCGCCGTCCCCACCATACATGCCCCATATATTCTGAAGGAGAAGTGACTTATTCGCCCTAGAGACACGACTGCACTGGGAAGTGGAGCTTAAGGGGGCAGAGAAGGCATCGCTCCCCTCTTCTCCCGGCGAGAATCCTGGTAAATTTCCAAGGGGTAGAGGCCGCCAGCTGGGACTTCCCACGCTCTGGGATCTGTGGGCTTAATGAGCTCCTCCAGGGGTACACTGTGGTCCACTGATTGAGGGGCCCCACCAGGTCAATCTGACCCACTCACAAAGCCACCAGCTGTCCCTCGGTCTCCCAGAGCGAGAAGGGCCAGATGGCAAGTGGGTCCTGAGGGGTTGAACCCCCACGCACAGGGAGCCGGGGTGTCCGGATGACCCAGTTTCTGCACGCCGCCCACCCTCCCAGCTGTGGGAGTCGCGGCCTCTCTCCCAGGGCTGCCAGAATCCGGGCAATTACTTCCAATTGTGAGGTGGTTTTTCCTGGTGCCAAAGCTTGGCCCGGGAAAGGGAGAACGGAACGGACGGAACCGAATGCATCGCCGACGCCGCGGGCGGAGAGCAGCGGCCCGGTGGGCGGGGCTTTCGTTCTTCCTTTGCCTCCCGTGGGCTGCGCGGGTTCCGGCCTGCGTGGTCCGCGTGCTGCGCCCGGGCGGGCAGGCGAGCTCGGCCGTCACACCTGTGCGGCAGGGAATTGGTTCAAAACGCCGAAACCTAAGTTTGCGATATGGCAGTTAAAACGGAGATAAATTGTCACATGAATACACGGAAAAGTATGCGTCCACAGGCTCCAAACCGGCTCCCTTTTAAAAAACCGTGTTTATTAGATCTTCCCAGAAGTCAAGAACAAAGCTCCACCTGGCTGTCACTTCCCAGTTCACTGTGCAGAGGTGGGACGTTCACCAGTAGCGAATGAGCATCCATTTACAGCGTCTATTAAGGGGATACGGCAGGACAGCTCTCCAGGTGCCTGAAATTGTCCCACCCTGAAATTCCTGTCTTCTAGTTAAGTATCCAAATGGGTTCTCGTTGGCTAAGGAGGGTAAGTCTAGTCCCGAGCCAGCTTCTGGTCAGACCCCAGCGGCTGCCCTGTGCCCGAGGAGAAGCCGGGCGAGTGTGGAGCGGGAGCGGTTCTTTCTCTGGTGCCTGAGCTTTGAAGCACCTGCAGCGTTGACCCTGCACCCCTGAACAGGTGTGTCCGACCGCTCCCGGTCTCCTAGTCTTTCCGTTGCATCACCTGCCACGGGTTTCAAAACCGGCGTGTGCTGAATTATAGCAATGCGAGTCCCCGAGCCGCTGCTGCTCCGTCGTGGGCCCGGCAAGGGGCAAGAGGCACAGACCCAGCCAGGGGCCCCCGCCGCATCCCCCGGTGGTGGTGACGACCAGGACTATGGTTTCAGTTTAACCAGCGCCCTGCTGGAGTGCGTACCAGGGATGCATGACGAGGAGGACTAGCCGAGAGCATCGGCGCGTCTGCGGGTCACTCACAGAAATCGCGGAGCGGTGCGGCACCCCTAGGGGCGCGTGGACTGGACAGTGGGAGTTGGACTTTGCTCCGAGGCCGGTCTCACTGACAGAGGCGCTGTACTCTCTGGCCTGGGATGGCGAAGTCGGCGTCTCCGGTGCCGAGCTGATGGTTCCCTCGTCCGTCTTCCCTGGTGTCCTGCGGGGTTTCCGGGACGCGTGGCTGTGCTTATGTTCCCTCCCTCTCCCCCGTCTGCACACTGTCCACCACATGGTCCTCTCTTCCTCTCAGCCCTGTGCCTGGCTGCCGTCCCCAGGGCCTCTCCCTCAGGGCCTGCTCTGTCTAAGGACACTTCTAGCTCACGGCCACCAGTGTGATGTCTCTCTCTGCAGGAGGGTCTTCGCCATGAGATCCCAATACCTCGGATGTCTGATGACAGGCAGACATGCTGGCCAGATCCATTTTATGCCCACTGTCTGGCCGATGAAGGAAATTTACTCCCTCTGCTGATTTAAAAAGAAGGAACCGAGCTGATAGAATTTAGACGTCTAAGACCGGAGAGCGGTTGGATCGTGAGCGGGTGGCAGCCGCCCTCGTCGGCCTGCTGTGGGCCTCCCGCCCCGCACGCGCTGAGAAGCAAGTCCTGCCTTACGGGGGCGTCGGAGACCAGGCTGCTACCCACAGCGGGTTTACGTCCCATTCAAACAGTCACATGTTTGGAGAGGCTGCCGGGCCGGAGGGAGCCAGCGGATTTCTGTTGCTCCAACGGGAACATCAGGACCTCGGACAAAGTCGTAGAGATGCGGGCTTGGGCACCACACAGAGAAGACCCTTTAAATGACCTCGGCGACGCTGAGATGGGAAGGGCCACCTCGCGGAGACAGGGCTCCCGGCAGGCAGGACGCGCTTCAGGGGGAGGCTAGGCAGCGCCCCGCCCCCAGCGAGCACAGCACCCTGGTCTCCTCCGGCTCCCAGGCCCTGTTCTTAGAGAGACTGGTTCCAGAGCCAGAGCTGAAAGAGCGAGCCCCACCCCGCCCTGGATCAAGAAACTCCCAGGCCTTTCTGGCGTCTGTTCTTGAGATCTGCTCCGTGGCGAGGCTGCGAGAGGCCACCTGCTCTCCCCCTGGGGCCTGGGAAACGGGACGGGGGAACAGAAGGGGCCTTTCCTCTGTTCCGCCCACCGCCACCATGCCTCTCAAACCCGGCAGCCCGCGAAGGCTTCGTTAGCTTGTTGCGACGGACTCTGAAGTCCTTGTCCCGAATTACTTTCTCCTTGTCTGCGTGACCTCCACAGAGTGTCTTGATAGACGCTTGATTTATTATGGTGGCACTGACATACTGGCAGCCAGGGAGGGGTTTTAGCGGCGCGTGGCCGGGGCTCCAGGCAGCTGTGGGGACGCATGCCACTGGTGCTGGGCATCTCGTGCTGCACACAGAGGAACAGGCAGAGGAAACAGATACAGAGGGAGGATGGAGGTGGTGGCCGCAAACAGGAGGGCGACGAAGGCCCGGGGCACCCGTGTTTCATTTTACACGACTGCATAGCCGTGTCTGGAGCTCTTTGCACCCAAGAAATACGCAAGTTTTATAAAATTTTGTTAGAACGCAGAGGAATTGAGCTCAGAAAGAAATCCGATGGCTCGTGCCGTGAGCACTTTCCTCGCTCAAGCCGCCCAGGCTTTGGGTCCTCTGGTTCCAGCAAAGTCAGGTCTGCAAGGGGGGCCGACGCCGGGATTTGCATTTTGCGCTGCGAACCTCACCAAACTTTGTTTTAGTTTTAGGGAAGCTGAACAGCTCTTCGCCTAAGACGCTGCACTGGGTGGTCATCCTGGCCCTGTTCCTCGGCCTGTCCACTTCGCTGCTGAGTTCCGGCTTCACCCTCTACAACAGCATCAGCAACCCCTACCAGACGTTCCTGGGGCCGATCGGCGTGTACACCTGGAGCGGGCTCAGCGGTGAGTACCAGCTGCGGCCCGGGCACTCTGCTCTGCCCGGTCTTGCCACGTCTCTGCCACACACGTGAACACACATGATCACCGTCGAGCATGGAGTTAGGGCGACCCGCCGGGTGCCGAGCCACTCGCCTGGGGCTGCGGTTTAGTGTTATAAATCGACAGCGTTGATTAAGCATCTCTGGAAATCGGATTCTGTTTTCGGTGCCTTGGCGAGAGGCAAGGAGCGGAGCGAGGAGCGGGTGTTAGGTGTTAAAGTCTATGACGTGCACCAGCCTTTGCTTTGCACCTAATGTACGGAGTTAAACAAGACACACACGGATTGATAAAACATTCGCTGGGCTCCTGCTGTGTGCTTAAAACTCCAAATTAGGCTCCACGTGACGGATAGAAGCGCACACACGTATCCACTGATGCTCACACACACGCACGCACACGTACACACGCATGCTGCGCACCCCAATCCACACCACACGCCATTATGCACACGCGCACGCGCTCACGCTTTGCACACGCACGCGCTATTTACTCGCCTCGCACCGGCATGCAACAACGCCACTGGCTGAGGACACCTGTCCCCTTGGGGCCGGGGCTGGCGTGGGTTCCCAGAGGAAGTTTGGGCACAAGGACCAGAGGGAGGAGCAGGTATGAGCCCACGATGCCAGGTCTGCCGCCTTCAAGGCTCAAAGTGCATCCTTCGTCAGGGCGAGAGCGAGGCCTGTGGTCCCTAAGGCTGGCTCTCCCGTCCCCAGTTGACTAACAGCTGACTGTGCCCAGGGCAGAGGCCCGATGCATATTCGTGGAGAAAAACATGAAGAAAGGGGCCTGCAGACTTTGCCTCATCCCCCGCCTGTGTTACAACAAAGAACTGTTTGACAGTGAGAATTCCTGCCACATTCCTTTCCTTGCTCGGGACAAGTTCTGACTCCTGGGGAGGCTGCAGGGTGGGCGGAAGAACAATCCGAGACCTCAAGACCTTGATCCTGACCCTGACCGCAGCCCAGGCCCAGAGGGACCTTCTGGCTTTGCATCTGGCCCTCTAGGAACTCCCTGAGCCTCTTGACCGGAGCTGGAATAAGCCTGACTTTGGCCTGAGTTGGCCTCTGGGGACCCCACACTTTCTTCACACAAGCGAGTCTCTTTGTCCGCAGAAGGGTTTCGTGCATATAGATGCCTTGGGCCATTGTGGCCCGAGGTCAGGTATCAGGCTGATCAGGACACCAGAGGGACCTGGGGCAAACCCTCGTGGAGCTGGGTTTAGACAAACTCTCCCTGGCTGAGGGGAGAGAGGAAGTGGGTTTGCCGGCTCGTTTCATAGGGAACAGGTGGGGATTCTGCTTCCAGGAGAAACACAGCAGTGTTGCCTCCTGGGCTCCTGTGCCCTCTGACCCCAGCCTGCCCTTCGGACCGCACGGCCTGGCATGGCCCGACCCCGACAATTGTAGATGGAGACAGCGTGGGAGCAGGGAGAGCTTTGCACACTGTCTGCTCCAACGCATTCGCTCCTCGGCTAAGGTCCCCAAGGAGCACAGAGGGATACGGCAGGTCACGGGGGCAGTGGGGACAGGCCAGGATGGGAAGCGAGCATCTGTGATCTTCGAGAGCACTTCCTGCAGCCCCCAGTAAATCCTGCTGTCCCAGACAGACGGAGAGGCAGGCAGTGAGGCGTGTCGCCTCCTCGGGTGGCCGATCAGCTGGTCAGCGGTCACGTCTGTGCACTGACCCCACCCGACTCAAATCAATGCCATGTGCGTCCGCTTTAGAAAAAGGCTATTTAACCCTGTATTCGGGCAGCCCCTGTGTGACTAAGCTTTTATGAGAAACTTCACAAGGGCGTAATGGAGGAGAATTAAGGGGTACAAGACGCACGGGGCATCAGAGGAAGAGCCTTCGTACGTATAAATTACGAAGAGGTAAAACCATTACACTGAGGACGGAAACGTGTCATCAAGGACAGCTGAAGCTTCTCTGCGCACAAAAGCCTGTAATTAGGGCCTCTGGGGGCGCTGTGTGGAGAGCTCCGCAGGTGTGGGTTACGGCCAGGATGTCCAGGACACGTTTGATGCCAAAAGATCTGTCTAGTTCTGGGTACATGTCAGCAGAGAAGGAGTTACACAGCGTCTGTCCCTAACAACTTCCGTCCTGGGGACTGCCCAGTGCCAAACAGCACAGTCGAACCCCGAGTCTGAGACACGGGACCGTCCGGTCCTGAACGTCCTCCCCTCCTTCCCAAACAGCTGGGTTGCGAGACCATTTCCACGCCATGCAATTCACATGTTTAAGGTGCACAGTTCAGTGTCTGTGAGAATGCTCGCAGACATGTGCAGCCATCACCACCGTCCGGTTTCGAATAGCCTCATCACGTCAGAAAGAAGGCTTTCTGAGCAGCTTTGGCTGTCATCCCCTGCCCCCGGCTCCCAGCCCCCACCACGAGTCCACCTTTTATCTCCGGCTTATCCCC